>NC_142930.1:167945327-168063744 GCF_046866305.1 Octopus bimaculoides
TATGTATATATATATATATAATATATATGTATATATATATAAGTATATATATATAATATATATGTATATAAGTATATATATATAATATATATGTATATATATATATATATATAAGTATATATATAATCCACCGAATACCAACAGGACTCACAAAGAGAGAAGTCCATATATTCCTTCTGCTCCCAAAAAAAGGCTATATGGAGAGGCTGTACGAACTGCAGTACTTTACGCAGCAGTTGTTGTCTGTTTCTAGACATTTACCTGATTCCGTTTTATTTATTTCTTCATTAAACAAATAATAATTAGCAACATTTACGGGTGTTGCTAGTCCCCTACGTCTGGAGTAACTGTAAGAAATATTTGACACTGTCAAGGCAGCAGCATCCACAATTAAGCAAACGAACGCACTCTATATTTTATTTATTTATTTATGTGTTTCAGCCAAGTGGCTGCGGTCATGCTGGTGCACCACCGTGTCTTCAAATGAAAAAAATCAAATCAAACTTTTCTTTTCAAAGAGACAACCAAAATATAAAAAAAAAGAATACGCGACTAAAGATTGGCGTTTAAACGGATATACATATACTTGTAGAAGAGAAGGGCGGAAAACATGGTGCCGCCAGAAATATCATCATGATTGAGGGAAAGAAAACCAATACAAACCGGAATGACGTCAATAATGATAACAATAAGCATTCTTTTACAAACCTTTGATTGAATGAAACGACAGGACATGTGAATTCAAGGAAAAGAAGTAAATGAAGAGGTGGGAAAAAAAGGGGTGTTTTCTTTTTTTATTTCCGACCAATTTATGAAAGAAAGCACAAGTTGAAATTTTGTATACCTCTAGTTTCCAAAAATATATGCTGTCTATAATAATGGTTCAAAAGAGCTAGTACTTAAGATGATGAAAACAACGTAGTGTATATGGAAGTGTGTGTTTCAACTTTAAGTTCAAAGTATGTGGAGGGGGTGGCGAGGAGTGTGGAGATCACGTGGTATACATTTCTTCAATGGCTTCTGAAGAAATGCATGAGTATCTCTAATACTAAAACCATGAACAGATGTATTTCCTCATAATTTTAGCATTCCTTGGTCTTACCTTTGCATAGTAGTAGACATATATGTGACTAGAGTGATTACCCTCAGAAAGCAATTGTCTGCTAGGGTCATTTATGTCTGCTTGGACCATCCAGATGCTAATGATCCTCAAACATCGCAATGCTACCTGCAAACTATATATAGCCAAGGGTAGACACAAAGTTAGAGTGAAATTAGTGATACAGAGCCAAAGGATCAGTTACAATGAGTGCGACAATAAAATATATATGAGTCATATGGCAAGGAAATACAGAAATGAGAATTTCGGATAAGAATAGCAGGTCTTAGATTTGAACTCTGCCCGCTGAGGGCCAAAAGCGGTGAATGCAGGTACAAATGAAACAAATCACTGGATGCCACTTACAAAGAAGATTCCGACAGCGCTGGCTGCCTGTAGTTTACAATTCGAAAGAAGAACTACAGCAAAGTCTCAGAGAAGAGAGCCAGTAATAATACGCTGCTTAAGAAGATGGGTTTCGATTCTAGTTACCATAGGTGATGAATTGTTGAAAAATATGTCTGGGATCCATTTGTAGTGGTAAAATTGTGATTGAGCTTTGTGAGGTAACTCATGGTTCAGCTAACGCGGCTCTGATTCAAGGACATATTATTGCGGTACCAAGCTTCAAGACAAGGACCGTATCTGAAAATTGTCGTAATCGTTAAGTTGTCTGATCCTGTCTAAATAGTTGGAGGTTTCTATACACTTTGGATAGTTTATACTAAATTTTTTACGTTTTTAATTTCTCTTTAAATTTTAATTTAACGAATTTTAAATCAATCCGTCAACGTTATACCATTTTCCTTATAACCCCACTCTCGTCCATTAGTTATAAATATAAATGCATACGTTTTGTGACAGAAATTTCGCGTCTCACCTATTGCATGTGTCGGGTTTTCTAGTCAACTAGAAAAACGTGTTGATGGTATCTATGGCAGCTTCCTCGCAGAATCGTTAGCATATCGGACAAAAAGCTTAGCAGCATTTCTTCTATCGTTCTTTCTTTCGAATGCTGCCAGCTTGAACTTTGCCTTTCATCCTTTGGAGTTCGATAAAATAAAGTATGAGTGAGATGCTGGGATCCATGTAATATTCGATCCCGTCCCCGTTGATATGGTTGACGTGGTGCCAAACTTTTAAACAATTATCATTTTATTTTCATGGCGGGTTTGTTCACCACCAGCGACTTGTGGGCCATGGGTACGCGTGATTCTTTGGTTCAGTTTGGTTCCTTAATATTGTATGCACACTCTATAACGCATATGGAGAATATTGTTGTTGTGATGTTGACGATTCTCTGTCATGAACTGGGTTGATATTCATCTTATTTCTTTTTATCGATACGTAGGAATAGAAATACGGATGAATGAAAATATTTAGTGCATTGTCTGTCGGGTGAAATAATTTACAAATGATCAATGGAGAGTGGGCCGAGGGAAACACATGAGGGAGAGAAAAATGTTATTGGATGGAGGGGCTACTGAGCAGATGGCTTTGTAGGGATGAGTATGGAATACTTTATAATAGTTTTAGAAATCCCATTGACAGGAAACAATATCTGTGTGAGGCAGTAGTTAAAATACAAAGGAATTACGTAACTCTTGTGAGAGCGTTATTAATACACAGACGCACACAACGACATACATAATACATACATACGTACGTGCGTGCACCCATACACACACACACACACGCACAAGCACACACATGCATATATATATATATATAAACGACATGCACGCACACATGCTTTTTTTCAATTCGAGTTAACGCTAAATTAAATAATTACTTGGTACTTTTTCTTTGTATGATGATTTTGCAAGAAAAGTGGTGGCAGTGACTTCGAAACTTCGGTCTCTTAGCTTTTGTCCAATGAAGGCTAGCAGGCCTAAATTTCGAAGTCACCATAAACTCTCTTCTTGAAAAAGTTTATATTTCATACATGCATAAATATATTATATATATACATATATATATATATTATATATATACTCTCTATTCAGCTATTCTCTTTAGTCATTGCACGTTGGTGGCTTGCTTTAAGCTTATAAAATACTATATATATATATATATATATATATATATATATATATATATATATATATATATATTATATGTAAATTGACATTTTTTGGCAGTTCCAAATTGACTACATTTCATTTTTTTTAAAGTTGTTTGACGGGTGCAATGACGCCTGCAGCAGTGCCGAACTCTGAACTCCTATTCCATCATTCAAGAGATTTAAGGAATATTATCAATACAACAGGGTTGAAGTAGACTTAAAAAAGATATAAGATTTGAATGTTTATATATGCTGTTACAACGACAGAATCGGATGTATAGTGTTGACATGTTACGCATTTTATTTTCAACTGTAATTAGACGATATTAAATAACCATAATATTTATTGTTTAAGGTAACGTAGTGATGCCTCCACTGAAGCAAAATATTACAGATATAAACCATGCACGTGGTAAACTAGTTTGTATGCAGATGAAACTTGTGGGGTTTTAATAAGAAATTTTAGAGTGCATCGTCTGAATAATAATGATTGCTGCATACGGGTATTTTCATCATAATATTACAGATTATATGCAGCGAATGCAAGACTGAGAAAGCCCTGTTGAAACATGCTTCATCGAACGCGTTCAATACAATCGTTCTATGTAAAAAATGAGAGACGGATAATAACGTATAATTCTGTAATTTTATTAAGATAATCTCCTGTCTGACATGACTGGGTTGTCACAGGAAACGGTATCGTCAAATAATAGATATAACAAAGAAAGAATGATACTCTCGTAAGAGACCGTCGTGTGGAATTTTGGGGACATAAACTCCTTTAGATGTGTGTCAATGAAAACAGATTGTGGGTAAAATAACTCAACGGGTATTTTAGATCACGTTTTTTGCCATCACGTGAGGGATGTGAGAAATTTTGGTGGCCTGACGTTGGTTAATCGGGTCACAGAGCTTGACAAACGCTAATAACTGCTGCATTGCTCATTCAAAGAGTTGCAAGAAATGGAAAATTTGAGACATTTTTCACAGTTGGAAGAAGAATAGACGTACTCAGTGAGTGCTCATTGGTATGTGGTAGGCTGACCAATAATTCGCTTAATAAATATACGTGTATGTATATATATATATATATATATATATATATATATTGATAGATAGATAGATAGATAGATAGATACTCATATGCATACGTATAAAGATATACAAGTATTAGTATATAAAAATGCGTGTGTGTGTTTTATATAAACTTACATATATCTGTATGAATGTGTATATTGCTCTATTTATATATATTTATGTAGGTATATACTTAATCATATATATACTAACGCGTATGTATATACATACATACATATATATATATATATATATACAAGCATAAATACATATTCTTTTACACTCACACACACGCACATATATATATATTTATGCATATAAAAACAAGGTTCGTGTATGTATATATATATATATGTGTGTGTATGCGTGTATATCAGTATATATACGTGTGTGTATGCGAGTATGTAAATAAGTTATATTTTCTATCCTACTTAATATTACAGTTAACGGTCAGTGACATATGCAGAGCCACAACAGTGATGGCTCTTTACGTTCTGAGTTCAAATCTCACCGAACTCAACTTGTCCTTCCACGACTCTAGCATCGGCAAAATATAGAACCAACGAGTTACTGGGGTCGATGCTATAGGCTAATCCCTTATTTAAAGACTGTTAGATTGTGCCTAAATTCTGAACAATTTGTGTTATATTTATTAGCTATTTCTTCAGTAGTTAATGACATTAATTAGTCATTGCTCATTATTTATTCATTCCTTGACAACAAAATTCAGATTTTCAGATCAGTTTTGTCCACTTAGCAGGACACTCTTTTCCTTGATTTCTTTAAAAAATGTTTTTATTTCCTCTCTCTCTCTTTCTCTCTCTCTTTATTATTCATTCTCATCTTTTTCGTACTCAATACTCACTCTCCAGCATCCCTCCCTCTATTTTTATACTTTCTCTTTCTTTCGGGCACTCACATGCTCCTGTCTAAGCTTTTAGATAACATTACTTTTTTTCCAATTATGAGATATTATGTAAGAGTTTATTTGAATTATGGAATTAGTATCCTCTGTGAATCCAAAAGGTTTATCAGAAAGGACCAGGTTGTAAGGAAAGATTAAGAAATGAACATATAAATATATACATATATATATACATACATATGTATGTACGTGTATATACAGAAAACCAAAGACGAAGACAGGTGAGGGATATATCTGTTTGGTTCCATTTTTTAGTTTTTGCCATTTTGAAGCAGGTCTAAACATTAGGCGATAGCCCACTCACCGGACGCAGGTTTGTATTGTCTAAAGTTGTTTGAACTGAATTTGATTTCGGATGAAACGTAGTCTTAATTGCATGACCGACGTTCTTTCGCAGAAAACTTTTCCTCTGGAACGATTGTTTCTTTTGATTTATACTTTGAACAGCGTTTCTGTTTCCTAGTCGTGAAAACCTAATCTGTAACATACTTAAAGTGTTCATATGACCTAGACTGTCCACGCTTGTGTCCCTTTCTATGACGCTCTTCACTGGTATAAAGCATAAGCAGACGTTAATTACTCTGTAGAAATGTTCCATTCGTAATGAAAATATCCCATAAAGAATCGGGTTGAGAGCACTGTGTGTCATAAAGATGGCTTCGGAAACGTGCAGTGATTTCTTCATACCTATGGTGTAGTTACTGTATATTCTAATGAGGTTCACTATGAAATATGGGGTGAGACATGTTAGAAAACCAATAATCACAGTCAAAGTCATTGTGACTACGCGCCGTTTGGAGGCCGAAACAAGAGACTGGTTTATCGAAATGCGGTTCGTCGTTTGTATAGATTTGTTGTTATAGGTTATGTGTGGTATATGGTTTGCTCTGCTCCACACAACACGTGTTATATTCGAGTAACAATAAAACATCACTGCTCCTGGTACGACCAAAATGTATGCCGTGAGAAAGGTGAAGTACACTTTGCGTTGCCATTCGTCTGTATAACCTTTACTGACACATTTCATCTGCGTGCTGCCATCAGATTTTGTTTCCTTTACTTGGACAAAAATCAAGAGCTGTGGAAGTGCGAATATAAACGCCATCACCCAGGCTAGAATAACTTTCGTTCGGATCTTTGGACGTTTTCTCAGGGACTGCAGAGGTTTGACAATCACCTGGTATCGATCTATACTCATTCCAGTCATCAGAAATGTTGTACTTGCCAATGTTACAATTTGCAGATAGACGCTGATCTTACAGACGACTTCTCCTAATATCCATTCTCCGAATGCAATAAAAAGTATTTCTGTGGTCATTGTAATCATTGCGACTGTCAAATCGCCAATAGCTAAGTTCACAAGAAATATATTTACTCTTTTTACAAGACGAGAACGTTTCCAGAATATGGCTGCGATTAAAGTTAGGTTTCCAACAATCGTTGCAATCATGATGATAGCTACGGACATAATCCTTTCCACTATGTCTGCTGTCCAAGCAGGAGATTTAATATCAGTTTCATAGGAGCTTTCATTCATATCGAAACCGGAACCGTTTTTGAGGTTAAACTCTGTGGAAACTTCAAATATATGCATCTTTCTTGTCAATGAATTACCAACAGATTTCAATGTTTAAATTCTCAACAGTTACCGTGAAGTTATCTTTATGAAATTAAAGCATTATTATGTAGTGCGTACATATTTTGCACATGCATGCATGCATATATACATATGTATATATATAATCTCACTACATATATTTGTGTGTGTGTGTGTATTACGTCCTAATATGATCCATATCGCAAATGTATCAAGCAATCTTTAATATTGAAATTGGATGAAATTATTAATTCAGCAATGATGGTGAATTATTTGAGGAAAAGAAAAAGTTGGAATATGAAGTGAATTTTGATAGTTCTATTGCGATCGTTGTGTTATATTAGTTACACGGCGCTAGACATTCTATAAGAATAATAGGTGTTGTAAACACATTTTTGAGAGATGCACTGTCTTAACCATTGTGTTGTAGTGACTTTATATCCGTAGAAGGTTTCTTGTGAGAGAAATTGGAAGTCGTTGAATCACCTGAAATTAAACAAACGAAGAAAATATATTAATGTGATAATATATAAACATATGATGGTTATATAACTCCATCACAATATATGTCTATAACAATAACGCATCTATATTTACATCTATAACATCAGTCAGGCCCTCGCTACTCCGAGTTTCAACTGTACGCACAAAAGATATGCAGGTAAGTTGCGATTGGAAAATTGGCGGGATTAGCATATTTATATATACTTTTTCTAGACTGTAGGTTAGAGTTTGAGATGGAGAGGACCAAGATATCACACACACACACACACACACGTATATATACATGCTTATGAATCTGTGTCGCAAGATTCCTAATGTCAAAAGAAAAGTAATAAACTAGTGAACAACGAATATATAATGCGTGTGTCTATTTGGCAAGCACAAAAAGAAATCACCATCCCCAAATATTACTATATATATATATATATATATATATATATATATATATAGAGAGAGAGAGAGAGAGAGATAGAGAGATAGAGAGATAGAGAGAGAGAGAGATAGAGAGATAGAGAGAGAGAGAGATAGAGAGAGAGAGAGAGAGAGAGAGAGAGAGAGAGAGGCCGTCAGAATTTAGGAAAAAAAATCTTTTTTATTTCTTCATTATTATTAACGCGTTCGTTCTTTCTCGAACTTGTCAAATAAAATTTTGTGAATGTACAAACAGCTTGTTCTTTTATAGAAAACATGTCTTTTGGTTTGGGGGTTTTGTTTAGAAGAAGAGAACACATTTTGTTTTGGTGGGGGTGAGGTTCCATGACAATAGAGACAGATAGATAGAAACATAGGTCGGCAGATAGTTAGATAGATAAATAGGTAGTCAGACTGACAGATAGATTTTTCAAAAATTCTGACGATTTTTCTTCTCAATATTGAATTTCAGTACACCACACCTAACACTCCACACACAATATATGCATGTATATATGTATATACATTTATATATATACGCATATGTGTGTGTACATGCATTACACGCATAAATGTATATATGTATACATATATATTCATATCAGCATGTATGTATGTGTGTATGTGTTATAATTATGACAACAAATATTGCAAATCACAAAAAAAACTGAAAAAATAATTAATTATAAACTGAAAGCAGAGGCAATTTTTTTTATTTTCCGTAAAACACAAAATCCATTGAAAGCCTTTATGGTGTTGTATGAAGCCAGTACAGAGGCTGAGTTAAAGTTCTACAGTCAGAGCTCGCTATAACCTTACCAGCTTTTGAAGCTTGTATTGAAGCTTGACAGAAACTCAAACGAACACAAATGCATTATGATTTCATTGTGTAATGAAGCGATAGGACAATAGTAATGTAATTATATATACCCATATAAACTAGTGTATTACTCGCCATATGACACGGAACTTTAGAAACACACATTTGTAATATGGATATTATCAGGAAATATGGATACTATCAGGAAATATGGCATACGTACAATAATTATAATTTAACGTGAAGTATATTTGCCACTTAAGTGTGGCTAACCACTAAGGGTGGATGCTACTGTAGCTTGTCGTGCAGCTACTGTTTATACCTCGTTCAGAGATTTATTATTAATTATGATTTAGCCTTTCTTAAATTTCTTGGTGCTTATAGAAAATGATGAAACGAATACTAATTGCTGAAATAAAAATATTTATTGCCTTAAACTAAAATTAAACAAATCATATGCAAAAACAAAAATACAATTGGAAACAAAATTGCTATTCGCATCTATTTTATATCATGAAAGTTCACACACGCACACACTCACACATACATCTAACCCACACACACATTAAATAATGCCATTGCCTTCACTTTAGCGTGCATAATTACATCCACGTTGATACTTCACAGGAAGTAAAACCACATAAACATATCTTATCATGTTATGCTGTTTATTATTTCCGTTTCAGCAAATAAAAAAAAAAAGATAGAATACGTAGTCATATATTTGTTACGTTTGTATAGTGGTTAGAAATACAATGATGATTCGTTGTTTTTCTGAGTATATTTAGGTATCAGGGCCGTGGTGACGTATGGAGCATGGTTTACGTCATCGGTCTAATAGCGCGCACATCTTGGTAAACATAAGAACCGTTAAATCCTATTCTTTCCGTGAAATACACCTACGTCTAATTGTTTACTCTAATCGCTAAAATAGACTAGTGAGGTAATTGCCCTAGACGGTGATAGGGTTAGGGTGGTGGTGGTAATGAATTACCATCAGACAACAACAACAACCCGAATACTTTAAATTGAGTGGACAACGTTAAATACAAACATGTGTTAAGAGATATTTAATGAGTGCTGGAGGGGTTTCACAGATTGTCATACGCCGACTTGCTTTTTGCCAGTGAAACTTTAACTTTCTCCTTTACCAAAAGTTGATTATTTCTTGAAAATCTTGTTAATATTTGGAAATTTAGATAAGATTCCTAGCATGAATTAATTTAAATAAAACAAGTGTCACGTTGCTTCCATCTCCAACATTTCACAACACTTGAACGATACATGCTAACAATCAATCTTATTTTATGTCTATCAAATTTGTATCAATAGATAGTTATGAATGTTCGACTAAGAATCTCGCTTTCCGACCTCTAAGTTCCAGTTCAACCAACTTTCATTCCAAATCTCGTGAAGTAACGCTTCGACAAAGAAAGAGTGAAAAATTTCGTAACGGATTAAAGTCAATATTTCGGTCGATCTGAACACTCAATCACTTTAATGAGGATGACCACCATTGCTATATTCCAAATATCAAAACATGCAATATTGTAAATATATATAATTGATAGATACATGTAAGTGTGTGTGTGTGTGTGTGTGTGTGTGTGTGTGTGTGTGTGTGTGTGTGTGTGTGTGTGTGTGTGTGTGTGTGTGTGTGTGTAAGCATAGGTGTGCGATAATTTGCAGATCATGACCGGTACTGCAACCAAAAAACGTGAGATGACACGAGTCAAACTCGGCATGACTCTACCTCGGAATGCAGGGACCTGGAACGAAGACAGTAAAAACACCTGTGCAGCCATTCTTCAAAATTCACACATATATACATGCCCCTGTACTTGTTACAATCACACAAACATAGCCATCCATCCGTCCGTCTGTATGTGCGTGTGTGTATGTGTGGGCATGTGCCTCTGTGTGTGAACTTATACGCTTATAAATTCGCACACACATACACATTCGCATGGACATACACATGCACACACATACACATATATTCTTTTATCCTTTTACTTGTATCAGTCATTTGACTGCAGCCATGCTGGAGCATCACCTCGAAGGGTTTTAGTCGAACAAATCGATCCCAGGAATTATCTTTTAGGCCTAGTACTTATCTTTTGAACAGATGAGGTACGGGACCGAAAACACACCAGCACCGGTTGCCAAACGGTGATGGGTGACAAGCACAGGCACAAAGATATATACTTGTATGCATATATATATATATATATATATATATATATATATATATATATATATATACGCACACATTTATATATATTGAGAAAAAGGAGGCAGTCAAAATTTCGGATAACTTTTTATTAGCGCTTTGATTCGTTTATCGAACTTGTCAAAATATAATCAACATCAAAATAGTTAAAATAGAGCGTTTCGTTGTTCATATATATATGAATTGGATGCTGTTCCATTTTATTTAGAAGAGGAAAAAAATGATTTTGTTTTCTTTTGGAAAAAGAGGGAAACAATAAGAAAAGCAAAGAGGGGTAAAATAGAGAGAGAGAGAGAGAGAAAGGTTTCAAGACAATCAAGAATGACGTAAATATAACGGATGTGAAAAGGATATATATATATATATATATAATATAATATAATATAATATAGATAAATAGAGCGAGATAGATAAAAGGGAATACAGAGAAAGAGAGGTTTCTTTTCAAATTGATACGGTCAATTGATTGAAATTCCATTACAAATTATTTTTTTTTTAATCCTTTCTGTCATTACTCTTCCCATTGCATGTGAACATATTTGTAAAGAAACTCATTTTCTCACAAGGGCTGATGACCTTTGTAGTGTTTGGAAGCCAGCTTATTAAACTTCTTCACGATGTTCTGTTCTGAAGCAGAGATGTAGACGCTGCGGCATAGTTCATTTGTTAAAAGTGCCATAATTTAATAGAACGGTGAAAATCTTTAAATATGATAAACAAATGAAAGCAAACGACTATACTAGCGCCAGCGTATATACATATGTAAATTGAACGTGTATGCATCTGCGTTTTCGGAGTGATTCCGTCTGCGTGTATGAGTTAAACATGTGTATATGTATGTATAATATATGTGTGTGTGTGTGTGTGTGTGTGTGTGAACAGACACAAGCACACATACACGTATCTAGTTCTGCAGTGACTTTCTATTCATAATATATATAAATTGTTTATCCAAAGAACGCCATAATGAACTTTGGCTGAGCCAGGTGTAATATGTGAAGCCTTTTTTATGTGGCCTTAAGCTGTTTTCCTTTCATTGTAAAGCTGGATCGAATGATCATTGACTAAAATCAATTAATAAGAAATATCGGTAATTCCAAGTTTGGACACTGTTTTCAAGGAGCTGGAGTATATGGCAAATTAGTTTTCCCCAGAGCGAAGTTGTACAAAGCTGTTAAACATAAATAAATTCGGATACACTGATTACACGTCTCTCTCTCTCTAGTCAGATTTACAGTTCCCTCTCTTTTCGCTCCCATTAAATACACACAGAACACATATATATGTTGTGCATGTATATAATACATATATATGCATATATACATCTGCAGTTAGATACGCATATATGTATACATATAAACACACACACACACATATATATATATATATGCATATCCACATACAAATACATACATATATTCTTTAATTCTCTTATGCCTTTATGTGTTGAAGTCCTGAGATTGTGGCCATCCTGGAGCACCTTCCTTGCCATCACCTTTTCAGTGGCCATTCATATATGATTGTCTTTCGACGAAGGAGGAATTTTGATATTTCTGCTGTCCTCTTTTGAGGCTTTTGCCGTGATATAGGTTCGGAGTGAGACCAATGTGTCTCTTGAAAACATCTACCCCTACTCCTTGAAGATCCCGCAGCTCATTTGGCAAGGTCTTGGGGTTTATGGAAGAGATCAGTGACGTCCGATTCGGGGTTAGTATAACTTTCGATACCAAGGCTTGGTGCCAGCTTGTCTAGGATCTCCAACACCCATATCACGCATACTTCCTCCGTCTTCGCTCCGGCGGTGTAGAGCCGGAGATATTTCAGTATTTCCCAATAGGTCAGGTGTCCTATTGACGCAATTGTCTTGGGGTAGCACCGCTGAACTGACTCAAGTTCCACTACTAATTTGACACAATAGGGTGACCACAGTTAAGAACACTAGCCCAGACAACTGAGTAGAATTGTGCTCTATAGGACCTGCATTGTTCCCTGGTCCCTTGTTTTGAAGGTCCTCAGAGTTCATCCGGCCTTTTGCTTGCACATGGCCACCATCTGTACGTGAAACAAAACGTCGTTGCTTATATCAATCTCCAGACCACATTATATACATATTGTGTGTGTGTGTATATATGTCTGCCTGACTGTTTGTATGTGTGCTTGTATGCATATATATACACACACACATGTATATATATACACATATGCATATATATATTTATAGCTCGAAAATCTCTAAGAGACAAAAGTAGTTACTCTGCTGAGAATTAATGTTTATCGCCATATCAATATAGCATACATATATATATATATATATATATGTATGCATGTGTGTGTTTGCGTGCGTGTGTTTTCGAGTCTGTGTGTGCTGCATGCTCCGCTTATATACAAGCTTTCTATTTATGGCCCCTTCCTTGGCGCCCCATCTACTCTTATTTTGAGGTGATTTTTTTTTTTACATCATCTCATTTTAATTTTATTCCTAGTTGTTTATTCTTGTGTTTATCTTGATAACGTGCAGGTGTTGGCGAGTTATTTTGTCCTCTTGTCTCTTAGGCCCGAGAGAAATCCTTTAACATTTTGAAGTGGGATGAGTTTTTTTTCTCTTTACCTTTTCTTCTTTTTTTATTTTTTCCCCATCCTATTTCTCTTTTTTTTTTTTTCCTCTATTTCAATTCCTTGAACGTGTTGATAAATTTACTACCATGTATATTCAACATCAAAATAACGTTCCCTATTCATTTTCTCTGCTGGAACCGAGATGAGAGAGTTATTATGCATTCTATACTATTTGTATGAAAAATTCCAGAAGCCTAATTTTACTCTTAATTTACCTGAAGAAAACGGTTCCTTTACACTATGTAATTGTTTTGTTCATTAATAAAACACACGTCTGAAACAACTGTAGTGAACTTCAGCCGATCTGTGCTATAGTTTATACTTTGCCACATTCAGAAATTTTCCTGCGTTGGACCTTGAGCTTATAGCGGACCGTGGAATACGTGCCGGATTATACTCCTGTGTAATTGATCCATACTTGTGAATGTATACACAACGTGAAGGACAAATCCGAACTTACATTACTAAGTACGTGAGTATCTGTACGCGCTCAGTTAGTGCACAGATGCGCAATTTGTCACTCTATCTTGGTACCTATTCACTTTTGCTCTAATAATACACTTTCATTGATTCGACACAAATCTTTCTGGAATCATATGCAATAGATAAGGAAAATGAACAGTATTGAAAAGTTTTCACTGGGTATGGTTCACATTCTAAATAGATTTAAATATGGTTGATAAGTTACTTCTTCTCCACATACATATTCACAGTGAAAGGTTACAGTACACACATGTCTTCGTATATAAGATAACATGTATCCTACAATAAGTGTCTTCGCAACCCGTTGCAAGGCACATCGTTCCGCTAAATTGTAAACAATTGCTTTCCCTCCTGCATTTAATGGCGAATAGATGCAGTTCAATTTATAATTTTATTTTGCGAGAAAATTGTATAAAATTTTCAAACCTTCTACATTAATTCGTTGTGAAATATCTACAGTGAATGTGAATACGCTAAGTTGTACGTGTTATTATTTCTGAAATGGACACAATTTAAATATTATTCTGTAACTATTGATTCATATTAATCCTAAGACAAGAAATATTTCTCCCCTATCACTGAGCTTTTACAAACATTCTATTATTTAGATACTGTGTTACCACACAAATACTATTCAACATACATCTTTAACATGAAATATTCACATTCTAAATGTACATGTGCGCTAGACCTGGTGGTCAACTCTGACGTGAATATTAAAGGCAGCAACATTTGTTTGGCCGAATGCATTGATAAAATTATATTTCATCGGCTGACAATATGAATGACACTCGACATCAGGGTTAAATGCAAAATAATAGAAGTTTGTCGTCTTAAGTTCTTCTGTTTTATTATTGGTAGTAGTTGAATAGAACACAAATGCTGAATGGAGTCGGAATGACGAGTTTAATGTCGTGGCCTAATTCTATAGCAGAATGTTCTCATGATAATTTAGTTGAGCTGCTTGTGTGATTCTGTGTAGATGGCAGATAGATAGCTATAGGTAAAATGATAGATCGACAGATAGGTAGGTAGAGAGAGAAAATAAAATAGAAAGAGAAAGAAAAAGTAAGAGGACGAGAGAAAGTAGAAGAGAGTGAGAGAGAGAGGTGCATGGTTGGTTTTGAATTAGTATCTGTTTGACCATTATATTTTGCGAAATTGTTGACCAGTCAGGTTGTTGAAAGCAATCCACGATTGCATCACTATCTGTGCAGCACTGTCCAGCACTGTTCGTCTTCCTGTTGTTCGCTTCTGTTTTATAAATCGGGTTTAGTTTAATGAAAGCTTAACTGATTTCCAATCAACAACTTTGGGTGTGGTCGATATGAACTGGTTACACATCAATGGTTACATTTGGTCATGACGTCATTATCACTCAATTTGTAAGATATTGTTTCGTTGGTTGTTAAAACCGTTTAATTGAAAAAAAAGAATTTAGGTTCAAATTGCGACATTAAAACTGCTACGTATCTATTCTATCTGGAAATAGGATAGTGTTGAAACTGTTCTATTACAGAAATGTTTCACTCTCCTAAAACATTTCGCAATGCAACTTTTCACTCCAGAATTGGACATTTTATGTTTGAACAGTTAATTTTCAATGCTTTGATAATAAAAAGCACCTCGTGAGACATTCAGTTGTCTAATCAGCAAATAGATCACATGTCTGACAGTTCATATAAGTACTATTCTGTTACACTGTCAGTAAATTTAGGACTATACTGGCTGCTGCATTCATAAACACGAGAACAAATACGGAAGAAAAAAAAAGATTTAATCGAAATCAATCAAGATTCAACAAGTGGTTCCTGAAAGCTTTCTGTCTGTCTCTCTCTCTATTGCTACTGAAATAATGAGTGTTTTCCAGATTTAACTATACACAACGCTCTTTCCTCGCAGGATTTCACTTCACATACATTGTACCAAACAATTCATCCTAAAACTTCTCTTGTGAAACAACGCCTCTCTGCTTTTGGGGTTTTCCTTTCCTATTATTTTCTCTTATTTACTACAGTTAAACTGAACATCAACCATATCAATATTACCAGCTTATGAGGATCTGAAATGCTATTGGACACTTTTCGTATTCATTTAAATCATTCAAATATAATCAACCAACAATTTTCCAGCATCGCTTTTCAGGACAATAAAAAAATGCTTCACAAAGAACACCGATTTATCTGACTATTTATTCAGCGTTTGCACCTGCACCAATCTTAGACATTATTTCAAGACATCAGTTACAAATAGACTAGCTGACATTTTATCGGCAACACTAATGCGTTGACATGCTCCGAATGAAACGGTCCAACGCAATCAACCATTTCTGATACACCAATGACATATTTTAAAGAAAGTTTCCATGTAATAGAGAGATTACAAGAAATCGCAAACCAATATCCCTGAATTTACACACTCAGTTGAAAATAAAGAACGGACGTAAATTTTGGTTGATCAAATCTTTTGATTCGAAAAATGCATGTGGTGCACTGTAGCAGAATTAACTATATAGGCACAGGAGTGGCTGCGTGATAAGTATCTTGCTAACCAACAACATGGTTCCCGGTTCAATCCTACTGCGTGGCACCTTGGGCGAGTATCTTCTATAGATTCGGGCCGACCACCAAAGCCTTGTGAGTGGATTTGGTAGATGGTAACTGAAAGAAGCCCATCGTATATATATATATATATATATATATATATATATATATATATATAATGTGTGTGTATGTGTCTGTCTGTCTGTCTCCATGTTTCTACCTCCACCGTTGCTTGACAAGCGATGCTAGTGTGTTTACGCCCCCGTAACTTAGCGGTTCGGCAAAAGGGACCGATAGAATAAGTACTAGTCTTGCAAAAGAAAAATGTCTTGCGGTCGATTTGCTCGACTAAAGGTGGTGCTCCAGCATGACCGTAGTTAAATGACTGAAACAAGTAAAAGAATAGAAGAATATATATTCAGCACGTACTGAGGCGTTCTTGGAAAATGTTCACACGCCATATTTGGAAATATTTTAATCAGTGAAAAAGATTTCACTGAATTCTGAAAGACTTAGACATTGATTCTAAATTTCTGCAATTTATTAATGTGACAAAGCTTCGCTGGTGAAGAGTTATAGGAACGAATCATCCCTCTGACTATACTAAATGTACAGTAATCGTACACACCACTACATGCATCCATTTCATTTTTAAACGATTACAATTTTCTGAGTCTTTTTTGTTACATTTTACAAGAACTATGAAAATAGTATCTTTTCTCTTTCTTCATTAATTCATTTTCTCGAACTAATTAAATTAAGTCGATTAGACACCAATGAATACATTTCGTCAGGAGCTCTCTCTTTCATCCCGTTCTTTCATGAAGAACTAAGCATATCGTTTCACTACTCACACATTCTCTCTTTTCTCTCTCTCTTTCTATCTCCCTCGCCCCTCTCTCTCTAACACACACACACGTCTCGATAAGCCGTCGCCGACATTTGTAAGCCAGTAAAACTTGGTAAAATATGCAGTAATTTCACTAAAAGATTCCGCTGCCAATTTAGTCGCAGGTAGATGTAGGCAGTGTGTCGGTCTTCCCAACCTGAAGTTAACCGAATCACGAAACTATCGGCGTTGTGGAAAGATCGATGTAGCAGTATTATGCTGATTCTCATTTTCAGTGGAAAAGACATGAGCAAAGAGAGTGGAGTACTTTGCTCAATGTCACAAATTACAACCCATTGCAGAAGTCGGGCTCACACACTGTCAATTAGCCTACCTTCATACACACAGTGTGTGTGTGTGTGTGTGTGTGTACACACACACACACAAATAATATATGAGTATATGCATATATATGTACATGTATGTACATATCTTCATCTACATGTATATATAGGTGCATATCTGGGTACATGACGTTGCAAAAAACATGGACAAAATGATAAACATGGTACAGAAAACACGCAGGCCACATAGAGAACATTTCCTTCATCAGTTGCCACCATTATAACACTGGCGTTTCGAAGAGTTAATATATATATATACATATATAGGTGTGTGTGTGTAGGGAGATATTTTAATGCGTATACAGTGTTCGAACTAAATATGACGATTTTTGCATGTTTCCTCTTTTTTGAAGAACAGCCATAATAAATGTCAACAAAATGACTTGCTGATTGTTCTGTGAACAGTGTAAAGGATGACAGGGACAGCTGTAACAGCGACGAGGAAGGCCAACAGGAAGGGACACAGCAGGCGTTCTGACTGCGTCCGCAACGTCGGAGATAATCCCCACATCTTTGAAAAGCGCTCCAAGCTTAATTCAGACGGCTAGGTAAACCTGCTGGAGACTATGATCAATTACTAACCGTAGAAGGTTGCTGCTAAGAGGCCGCAGGGTTCGGCTCCTTGCCATTCCTTCTGCTGATACTGTCAGAATTGGTTGTCGGGAAATTTCTACAACTTCACCAGCCTCAGTATCTGGTCTCCTAATTGCCTCGATTGTGTGGGCCACGGTTGAGAAAGGACCGACAGCTAAGCCTGCAACATCAAGCCAGTGGCTAAAACCAAGATCATCTCAAGGATAGTGAGGAATAAATGCGCCAGGAGGTTCCAGGGCCATTTTGAGTCTGTAGTGGAAGCCGAGGGCGGCTACATTTTTGCATAAACTAATCTCCCAGCCAAAATCTACTCGATATGTTTTGATTTTTTTTAAAAAGTTTCTTTTGATGCGATATCGTGATTCCGTTACTATATGTGCAAATGTCAAATTCAGAATATAGAATATTCGAGTTTCTATCTATATATGAATTTATAGTTATACACACATACCCTCTGTCTATTTGTCTGTCTGTCTCTCTGTCTGTCTCTCTCTCTCTTTCTCTCTCTCTCTCACACACACACACATACATACGCGCACTCATACACGCAACCACACACGTACGCACACAGACATAAGCACACGCAGACATATCTTTGTATATCTATTCAAAGATATGTGCATATGCATGTACATATTTATATATATACATACATATACACCCGCATGCACATACTCATAAATTGTAGATCATGTTTTATTAGAAATATGACTAAATGAATGAGGGCCATTGTTTCTAATATTTCTTCAGAATCAATCAGTCATCGACAAATAATTACATACTGATTTGTTTATGAATAATTTTCATTATTTATTGCGGAGAATTCTTGTACCGTAACACTGAGTTTCACTTTCGTAATTTATCAAAAGTTTGAAATAGGGTATCACGAAAGAAACGTTATAATGATTATATATTTTAAATTATTTACAAACTGATTTTATATACATATCAGAATATAATCAACACTCGTGATGTGAATGTGTGTTAAGAAACGTTAGAGACTCAGATACGTAGAACTCGTGATAGATTCATCTTTTATTCATTGTTTCAGTACCATATATCTAAAGAAACACTAAAGCAAGTAAAGACTATTTTGAATAAAATTTTCATTGCGTTTTGATGTATAGGCGCAGGCGTGACTGTGTGGTAAGTAGTTTGCTTCCCAACCACATGGTTCCGGGTTCAGTCTGTCTGCGTGGAACGTTTGGCAAGTGTCTTCTACCACAGCAATCGGCCGACCAAAGCCTTGTGAGTGGAAACTAAAACAAAAGCCCATCCCATGTGCATATATATATATATATACACATAATACGTAAAATTCAGGACATCACCAACGAATGAACAATACATAAACACATAATTAAAGAGAAGTAACGGGACAAAATAGCGACAGAAGTCTAACCACCTTCGCAATTGTCGGCTGCTAATTACTCCCTATTTCGAGCTTTCAACGACATATATATATATATATATATATATATATATATATATACATACGTGCCACTCCGTCGGTTATGACGACGAGGGTTCCAGTTGATCCGATCAACGGAATAGTCTGCTCGTGAAATTAACATGCAAGTGGCTGAGCACTCCACAGACACGTGTACCCTTAACGAAGTTCTCAGGGAGATTCAGCGTGACGAGGCTGACCCTTTGAAATATAGGTACAACAGAAGCACGAAGAGAGAAAGTTCTGGTGAAAGTGTACAGTAGGGTTCACCATAACCCCTGCTGGAGTCGCGTGGAGCTTTAGGTAATTTCATTCAATAAATACTCACAGCACCCGTTCTGGAAATCGAAACCGCGATCCTACGACTGCGAGTCCGCTGCCCTAACCACAGGGTCATTGCGCCTACACACTATATATATGTGTGTGTGTGTTTGTGTCAGTGCTTGTCCCCCTCCACTATCGTTTGACAACCGATACTGGTGTGTTTCCGTCTCCGTAACTTAGCGGTTCTGCAAAGAGATTGATAGAATAAGTAATTGGGGGCGATTTTTTTCGACTGAAACCCTCTCAGGTGGTGCTCCAGCATGACTGGAACAAGTAAAAGAATAATAGAATAAACGAATAACCATCTTTTGAGGGTGTTGAATTTTTTTTTTTTTTTTTTTTTTGAGCGAGTCAGCAGCATTTTGACGAGGTCTTTTCTCGAAATTATTTTCTAAATAATTTTCTTTTTATATCATTACAAGAATTCATACATTGCAATATTTGATTTGAAATTTCAAATCACTGTAATTGGATGTTGTACTTTACAAGAGATAAAGATGCTGTATTCTGTACACGTTAACGTAGCGGATTTTATACTGAGAAATGTTGTTTATCGCCAACTCAACATGGCTGTTACGTAGTAACCGACGCTACTAAAATTTTAACCCGAGGAGGACGCCTCATCCAGCTGGTTATTCAATGCAATTTCCACATGATGTATATTGCAAGCAGCGGGGCGAACCCCTATCATCTACCAGCGAAGGGAAGATGGTAGGGTCGCTGGATGATAGTAGTGTTTCACTTTCTTTCTTGCAATAGATATCGGGTGCAGATTCCATCGACTAACCAGCTGGAGGAGGTGTCCTCCTGGGGTTAAAATGCTAAACAGCCATGTTTAGAGGGTGATAAACTTTACCTCCTAGTATTGTTACTGCTTTCATCTCTTACAGAAATTTTCTAACATAGTAATTTTATAATTGTTGACGTCATGGCACTTAAATCTCTATGTCTGGATAGGGTGGCTGCGTGATATCTTTCGAAGTGTCTGATCACTGTGTATGTTCTTTTGTGTTTTCATTTGTTTGCAAGACACACCCTTTAGCAATAGACATAAATCTTTGTTAGGTTACACATTTGAATAATTCCTTGCATATCAACGCGGAATGGATTCGATTTAATAATGGAATGAATTTTAATGTTTATGATGACTATAGAAGCGAGAGTGAGTTTGGTACAACTCTAACACATGAAAACGCTATTTCTATGACAGATCTCATGAAATTTATGACCCCTTGGAGTGTGTCCTTTTAAACAGTAGGACCTAAATGTTTATGAAATACAAAGAAATGGTTAGGATGAGTTGTTATATTCTGCATTATGTCGTCAAATCTCTTTATGGTCATTATTTAGCTAAATGCGGATTTACCTAAAATAGAACATACTTCGGCATATGTGACTGTGTGGTAAGAAGTTTGCTTCCCAAGTACATGATTGCGGTTTCAGCCCAACTGCGTGGTGCCTTGAACAACTGTTTTCTATTGTAGCCTTGGGCCGACCAAAGACATGAGTGGATTTTGTAGGCGGAAACTGAAAGAAGCTCGTTGTGTGTATGTGTGTGCGTGTGCATGTGCATGTGTGCGTGTTTATGCCTTTGTGTCTGTGGTTGTCCCTCACCAGCGTTTGATAACCGGTGTTAGTGCATTTACGTCCCCGTAACTTAGCATTTTCGTTTAAGTCACGAATGGAGTAAATTCCAGGCTTGAAAATAAAATTACCGGGGCCTATTCGTTCGACTGAAATGCTCCAACACATTCCACAGCATGATGCAACATAATGGCTGAAACCGGTAAAAATATATATGATAAAATATTAGATTGATATCTTTAGTGAACTTTATCGACGAAATGTGACTTCCAACAACCAATCACGATTTCATCTGTACAAAGCTAATAGACATTCTTACAGCACCCTTCTCCCTACAAAATCATCAATACTCAATTAAAGCTAACACTCACTACTCCCTTGCTACAAAAGCAAAACAACATTTTAGCTGAAACACAATTAACAATACAGTGGAAACTTTAGCTCTACTTGATCTATTAAATTATCTAGCAAGATCAGAGTGATTAATTTCTAGACACTCCCAAATATAGATTTATAAATCCTGGTGACATGAGGTAGGTAGGAACAAAAAAATATACTTTAAGTTCCATTATTTATGACACTGAGTACATTTATTCACCTCACGTATAGATTATCGATTATTAAATGTATTTATAACATGGAGCACTCGCACGTTTTAAAAGTTAATGCATTTCGATTTAGTAAACTTCAGACATCTACAAAGAAATCTTTTCTTGAAAAGCCATGCGGATCCAGTAAATATCTTAATCCCGTGAAGTTTCGAATATTAATATCATTGGCCATAATTCATTTTTAGATTAAACTTAATAGCCAGAAATTTCTTGATGTACCCATAATAATCATGACTCGGATTGTTAAGATTGTACGTTCAAGTTCTACTTGAGGCTCTGACCTTTTCTGCAGAGTTTAAGTTGTGTCAGATGGTCTAGCATGTGATATAGCGTGGCACAAATGGCCAAATAGGGTCTGCTATTATCAGTATATTTACAGTGATAGCAGTAGGTACAAATTTAAATATATTTAGCTAGTAAATGATAACTCTAAATGTATGTATTGCAAATTACAGCCATTAGTGTGTCTAACGAGAATTTACCAAATATTACAAATGTTTCAGCCATTGTCCAATAACCTTTAATGAACTTTATAACATTAATAATTGTATATTCACATTTAAGAGTGTGGATCATTATGCCAATGACGTGTTAAAATACAAAGTCTACGAAGGAGGAATACAAAGAATGAACAATAAACCTAAAAACTGTATAAGTAAAAGTAGGAAATTAAACATTATACGGTATAATCTACCATTTAGTTTAAAGACTACTTCCAAATTTCAAATATTTTCCTTAATATTATAAATAAACGCTTCTCTCGAGAATATAAATATCGTCTGATAAGACATAGGCTAAACATCAGTGGGATTTTCACATTTCGTACCCAGAATAAATACTACAAATCATATGTTTATATATCTATATAACTATATGTTCATGTATATTTTTGGTATTCATATATTTTTATATTTCTGTATATTTTTATATAATTCTAATATATCAATATATGTTTCAGTTCGGACAATCTTTATATATATCACATGAAATATATGTTTTCAAATGTGAATAAACATCGACAGCTAGCAAGCCATGCTACTCCAGATTGGCAATGACTCTGAAACTAGTCTCTGGATGCTGGCTTTGCAGGGTGGAGGTGCTAATCTCCTCCTTTGAAAACATAAGGACACAGAAAATGTGCCAAGGCCAACTGCAAACGTTGTTTCATAGGGCTAAATAACAGTAGCATTCTTCCCTTTCACGGGACATCCACATTAAGTTGGCAACAAAACATCACGTAATCTTTATTTTATCTTAACTAAACCCGTATGTATACATATTAATTGTTGTCTGCCTTATTTGAATGTTTCCATTCTATCCACTATACTTATCTAACGCCTCAAGCTCGACTTGAACAATTCTACTCTGTGTTTCATAAGAAAATTATAAATATATATATGTACACAGTGTTGGATTTTCTCGGATTTTACTTTTCTTTCCCAAGTGTGTCCAACAATCACTCTCTTCAACAAGCAAGCTCGGTGTATTTACCAGTTAATCGCCGACAACCCGACCATGCAACAGGTTCTACCGCATTACATGTTACCGGTAGCCCGGTATAAGTCATATATATGTATGTGTATTATATATACATAAAAGTAATCCAGAGAGATTCGAATCTTCACAAGACTTGGCATTTCTGAATCTATCTGAATAACTAAAACAAGTCGATTTCAATAAACCAAAAAGTAACCAAACAACAGGAAATAATGTTTGAAATATATAAAACCAATGAAATGAATTGTAACTGGAAGAAGAGCGAAATAAAGGAAAAATAGTTTGAAAGAAATAATGGAAGAAAGTATTAGAGCGAGAAAGAAGGAAAAAGGGAGAGGAAGATTGTACGTGTTTAATTGGAGCTTTTTATTCTCGGGACACACTATATAAATTTTAGCGAATCAATCTATCTATCGATCGATTGATACCCTCCTCTCTCTCACACAGACATCTGTTGTGTATGCAAGCCTACAATCATGTATGTATACTCTAATGTATTAACGTGTGTGTTCTCAAAAACTGGGCATTTATTTTCTTGGAGGGCAAAAGAGACGTTTGTATAAGACGCTTCGACCGCCTTTTAGCATGCACCTTTATTATTGGTTCCGTGTCGAATTCGTAGATTATATCAGCAATGATCCGTTTTCGCTTTTTACAGTTATTTGCCAACCATTCACATGCGCACACATTGCAGACAAATTTACTCTAAAGCTTTAAACAACCTCTTTTGTGCGCCTCACGTGCACTACTATTCACTTAGCTATCAGTAATCAGACGCTTGTTTAAATGACTTAACTGTCATTCATACGACATCTTGACCAGGCATGCTTATAATTGTATATACATGTATACGTTATCGCAATTTTTTCTTCATTGCTAATATCATCTTCATATATTATAGTTAAAGATTCATTATCTAAGTATTTATTTCTCCGTTAATCAGGAGGAGACTATCCGCCAAAAACCGAATCCAGGCACATTTTCTTTTCATTTATTTTCACAGACATAGACCTATTAGGTGTTCATATATGCTTCCATTGTAACAAGGCTGTGCGCAGGATGTACAATAGGAAGAAAAACAACCCCGCTAATGTAACCATTACTGCCAGAGTTCAAAATCTCTCACCGTTGCATGTTTTCATTTAGTTATTCATATCTTTTCTAAGTAATGTTCTATGATAGAACCGGCTTCTGAATACAAATTAATCTAAATGATTAAAAATTATTTTCCTTTCACAGAGGGCAATTAATTATGCATATATAATTGCATGTATATGTTCACATATGCAATCATATATATATTTGGTCTCTCTCTCTCTCTCTCTCTCTCTCTCTCTCTCTCTCACACACACACGCACGCACACGCACACACACACACACACACACACGTGTGTGTGTGTGTGTGTGTGTGTGTGTGTGTGTGTGTGTGTGTGTGCAGGCGTATCTGTGTGGTAAAAAGCTTGCTCCCCAACCACATGGTTCCTAGTTCAGTCCCACTGTGTGGCACTTTGGGCAAGTATCTTCTACTATTGCCTCATTAGTGTGAGTGGATTTAGTAGTTAGAAACTGAAAGAAGCCCGTGTATATATATATGCGTGTGTGTATGCGAGTATTTGACTTAATGTTTCCACGACTTTGGCAACTCAGAATTTACGTTTAAACTTAATTTTGTATTTTATGAAATGGAATATTGAAAAAAAAATCGTGAGCTAATATGTTCCAAGATTAATCAATGTCGTTTCATATCAAAATGTCCTTAAATAAGATGTCGTCAATTGCTGCATATCAGCAAATGTCGAAGAACGAAAATTGATTAGCAAAATATCCCCCTACCCACAATTTTCTTTTTAAAGTACAGTAAATTGAAATCACGTGTAACGAATTTTGATTAATTTCTATTAGCCTACTGAAATGCATATCTGTTTATATTAAAAATCTGCTGCAAAAAAGGAGTTATTGAAAGGTTTTGTACACAACAGGCTTCTAAGACAGCTTTCAAGACATATATTATGAACATGCACGATAAAAAATTAAAAAAAGACATTATTTCAAAGCAATTCAGTTGTTATTAGTTTCATCGCCTGCGCTTTGATTTCAAAATTTTTCGGTCTCATATTCATTCTTGACCTCAGAGCGTTTGCCGAATTTGGATATTCTAGGATGTTGTAGTTTATATATTTTAATATTTAAAAGATGTGTTTGTATAGACTGTAAACTTTTTTTATTATAATTTTATAATAGTGCTTCTTTATTCATTTATATTGATAAGATAATTTAAAATCGTCTTATATGCATGATATAGAAGCGTAAATAATTTGATACTGGACGAAAACAATTTCATGCTGCCGGCTCTGAGCGGTCATCTTGTCGCATCTATTTTACGGTGTATAGTTTTTAATCATAATCTTGGTTGTACATATGGATTTGATTTGGTCTATTGAAAGTTAAGGAAGCTGCGATGAAGCTGTCTGCGTTTAAATATTAAAGGGCAACGTAACAGAAATGTAAAGTTTGTGGGTAGGATATTAGAAAATGACTAATGAAAGAAACAATCGTTTTCATTATGATCATAGAATTAATGTAAAAGATTGGAAGAAGGAGTAAAGAAGCTGATTGAATTTTGTGGTCGATAAAAAGAGATACAAGAATGAGAAATACAGAATGATACAAGAGGGAAGTGCAAGGGATTTAAAATGAATGAGAAAGAAAGAAACAGGATTGGTGTAGACTGGCAAACAATCTGCGCAGAGACAACGTAGGAATGTTACGGAATACAAATTTAATGATAATAAAACGCATAAGAAGGATATCTAAGCCCATTTACTCCATCAAACATAAAAATAGATATGAAACACTTTATAGAGCAACACAACCTCCTACGTCGTATTGCTAGCAGGGTGTAGGCCAAATACAGTGTATTTGGCAAAAAAACTGGCATAGTTAAAAGTAAATTCCAAACTTGAATTCTAATTGATGAAATAGAATTGGGAGCGAAATCAGCCAGTAACATACCACAGTAACTCAATATTTCATATTTTTTATTTGATCGGCGGCAAAACATCATACAAATATACTTAACGGTACATGTGTACAAGCTAACAAGAAATATAGCGAAATAAAACTTGAAATACTAATAATAATAATGAGAAAGAATATCCTAAGAAGGTTTATGCCGCAGAAAAGTTATATATATGGAGAGCCAGCACCTTTTGCATAACCTGAAAAGATATTTTCATAGTTTGAGAGTTCTTCGAGAAAAGTATCCCTCTCGGTGTTTCCATATGATGATAAGAGGCTGTACTCCAAAGCACATAGTTCCATCTTCAATCCCATTGCATAGCACATTGGGCAAGGGTCTTCTAGTATACCTCCGTCTCGACTAAATAGTTGTGAGTGGATTTCGTAGAAGGAAACTGAAAGAAGCTCACCGTTTACATGTATATATATATATATGTGTGTGTGTGTGTGTGTGTGTGTGTGTGTGTGTGTGTGTGTGTGTGTGTGTGTGTGTGTGTGTGTAGTATAAGACAATCAGTAAGTTGTCATAATAGGACTTACTGATTGTCCTAAACTATGCATATATAAATTCCTCTATTTACCTAATAATGAGGTCTCAATCTTTTGTTGTCATTGTATTATTATTATGTTTGTATATATATATATATATATATATATATAGTTATTTATTTATATATATATATGTGTGTGTGTGTGTGTGTGTGTCTGTATGTGTACGTGAAAGTAATTTATGCACGTCCACACATTAGCAGCCATGCCGCTAGCTGTATTTTCATCACATTATTTTTCCCGAGGTACCCACGGATAGCGGTAGAAATCGATTTCCAGCCATACCTTTTATCAATTTTAAAGTTTGCCAACATGAGCTAAGTCCATTCATGCCATAACGAAGTGAGAGAGAGAGAGAGAGAGAGAGGGCGAGAGGGGGAGAGAGAGAGGGGGAGAGAGAGAGAGATGTGCTGATTGAAATCGAGGATGTCCAGCTCAAAATGGGTGGGGCAGCGTTGAACACATTCGGTTTGCCATCCTCATTGCGACAGGTCGTTAACACACTCCCACCAAAGTTACTTCTGGAGTTGTCATATGACGCTGATAGCCTTGCGGAGTACCTGAGGGTAAATGAACCGAAATTGACCCCTGATCAGAGGCTGCTGTATGAATCTGTCGTCAGTGCCATTGAAAAACAGGCGGCCGGCATTTTTTTTCCTCGATGCTCCTGGAGGTACGAGCAAATCCTTTGTAACACAATTAATACTTAGTAAGATTCGTCGCGAGAAACAAATTGTGCCAGCCGTTGCTTCCTCAGGAATTGCTATTACGTTGTTGCCGGGAGGTAGGACGGCGCATTCGGCATTCAAGCTGCCTTTAGATTTGGTGAGGGCTACTTCCAACATTGGTAAAAATTCAGAGCAAGTTCAAGTTCAAGTTCTTAGACAGTGCCGTCTCATTGTATGGGACGAATGCACAATGACCAATAAGGGTGCCCTTGAGGCACTAGACCGATCACTGAAAGGAATCAAGGATTCTACAGCTTCTATGGGTGGTATAACTATTGCTTTCAGGAGATTTCCGGCAAACCCTTCCTGTCATCCCTAAAGGGAGCCGGGCTGATGAGGTGTGCGCATGCGTTAACTCATCCACTTTATGGCCCCAGGTTAAGACTTTAAGCCTAAGCACAAACAAACATGCGCACTTGCTTGGTGATAGCATGTCTGCAGCATTTGATGAAAGCATTTTAGCCCTTGGAGAAGGCAAGGTCCCTAGGAATGATAGGGGCGGCATATCCATCTCTGAACTGTGCAACACTGTGGACAATCCTTCCGATCCTTTGGAAACAATGTTCCCCAATCTGGAAAATAACTATGCAGACACCAATTGGCTCAGTGAAAGAACCATCCTGACCCCACAAAACGTAGCTGTCAATGCTATCAATGACTGGTTCATAAGCCTAATTCCAGGTGAGGAGCGCATTTACAAATCGATTGACCGGACATCTCACCCACAAGACATTGTCAATTACCCTATCGATTATCTCAACTCATTGGAGCCAGCAGCGCTTCCACCTCACACTCTTAGCTAAGGGTTGGATGCCCAGTTATGCTAATCAGAAACTTGCTCACGCTTAATCAGTGCAACGGGACCCGCTTAGTAACCAAGTCCTTGACGCCCCACTTGATTCAGGCCACCATTGTTACAGGGTGCGGGAACGGGTGAACATGTTTTCGTTTCAAGGATGCAGCTTTATCCCTCGGGGTCAGACATGCCGTTTAACTTCCGCAGATCGCAGTTCTCGGTGAGACCACGCTTCACCATGTCCATCAACAAATCCCAAGGCCAAACACTATCGGTGGCATGCATCCATTTTGGGTTTTCCATTCAGTCAGGATAAAAAAAATTGATAAACCAATTCGTTATAGGATTTCCCACTAAAATTGGCTACACCCCATTTTCAACGATAACTTTTACCAATTTTGACATATTTTGCTCAAACCTGATGCCAGCATTACTTAGGACTCATACGATCTTTGAGTTCTCAAAAACAAAAAAAACATTTGATGAGTGGAAATAATCGATAAACCGATTCCTCATGGAATTTCCCAATCAAATTGCTGCAACCCATTTTCAGACAAACGTTTACCAATTTCAACAGATTTCGCTCAAATTTGATGTCGGTGTCACTTATTTTGCTTTGAAATAAAGCGCTTGATCACTTAATAATCATAGCTTAATCCTGAGCAACGCCGTGCTATACTGCTGGTACATTATATAGATGTATAACCACCACTCAGCAACCGTTATTGTTTAGTCTACGTATCCGTTACTTAATATTTCCGTAACAAAAACCGAAAAAGTTTCAGGCTTCAAATAAGAACTGAGTTTTGTCCGTTCGGTAAAAGCTGTTCAGATTTATAACTGACACAAGTAAAAGCTAAAAGAGAAATGTGTGTGTGAGTGAGTGAATGTGTGTCTGTGTGTGTTACAGCTTTGCTCACCATGCAAAGACGTAGTCTTTCTTTGCATGGTGAGCAAAGCTGTAACACACACAGACACACACACACATTCACTCACTCACACACACATTTCTCTTTTATCTTTTACTTGTGTCAGTTATAAATCTGAACAGCTTTTACCGAACGGACAAAACTCAGTTCTTATTTGAAGCCTGAAACTTTTTCGGTTTTTGTTACGGAAATATTAAGTAACGTATACGTAGACTAAACAATAACGGTTGCTGAGTGGTGGTTATATATAACAATTTTAATGATGAAGCCTAAACACGGAGTTAAACTGGGCGTACTTGTTAGAGATATGCTGGACTCAAAACAGACACTCCTGTGGTGGACCAGTACTAGTGAGTTAATTCCGATTTTATGAAGTGTGAAAAAAAAAATTTAGTAAAAGTTGACTGTACAAAATTTTAGAATATAACCCACCAACCGCTTAAGGATTTGATAGAAAACCCTTAGAATAAAAAAAAATTATAATTAACGCTGTCATGAATATAACTCGTGTTATATTAATTACACGGAAATTAACTTTTCTATGTAGCCATGGTTATCTCTGACAGCTGGAAAATTTAATATTTGTCTAGATTTAAAATATGCTATACATCGTCAAATCAAGCTTATTAAAAATGGAGGTGGAGTTATAGTTGTATGAACGGTTGTATGAAAAGCAATTAGAATAAAACATTATTTACCCACAGAAAAATGCCATGCCTATCGTAAAGCTAGCGAAGGAAAGTATATACATATATAAATACTGCAAACATCGTCCCTACAAAGAAATATTCCATGTATGATATTAATAGAAGTGCATCAGCACTATGATCAAATAAAGAAACATTTAATAAAACTTCACAAGAGCTTCAAAGATCAATTAAAGTGCACAGAGCAAGTTATTCATACCAAAATACTAAAACTTGAAACAAGATGAACACATGATATTCCATAGCGAAAGAAAACTTTTCCACAAAGAATGTTCAGATACTGGGGAGAAAACATTTTACCGTTTCACAGATACGTAAATTCCATAAAATGATCTATAAAATTCAAATAAGTTCAATAAATTAATTTGGATAAGGTAATAAATATTCAATAACAATCGAAAGGATTGTATAATAACAGCAGTATTACCACATAAATGCAGCTGTACATTTATAATAGCAGTCAGAAGTATTGTATAGCGTAAACGTCAGAACAACAGATTCTAGGGACATTATGTGTTTTTAACAATAAGAATCCCTGCATGTACCGCGAAGGGAGCAGTATATATATTGCCGTTTTACAACTGAGGCGAAGACACGTCATAATACAATGGAGCATTGCTGAGGAAGCAAAGCCTCACATAGTTATGTATAATTTACAGCAAATGTAAATTAAGTATAAACAATTGGTTCCTTAGAACAAACTTAAAATAATTCAAAAATTATTTCTTTGAAGAATCTAGAAAGAAAAGCTGCTGATGTAAATTCAATGTCAATGACACATGATAGATGGGAATTCCTCGAATGATTACGAAAATATGGTGCTGTAAATACACCAATAAGGAAGGAAACGTAGCAGAATATTTCTAGTACGTTTCGTGAAGAATTTGAGATAAATAAAAACATTAGAAAGGTATTATTACTAGCCATTTGTAACCAATACTGAAGCCATATAAAGGAGAAACGGACACCTTAAACTTCAGCGGTTACAGATCGGTAAAACGTAATTATAAAAATAATAATAGAATTTTAATGGTTTGTGAAAACCAATATTGGACGAAATTTTGCCGGAAACTCCTATTACTGATTAGTGTCTACGAGACAGTTTGAAGAAAAATGTGAAGATTTGTAATTTAATTTTCATAGACCAAAATCGATAATAGAAAATAATGGACGGATACTAGGGAAAACTTATTTGTTTGTTAGACCAACCAGCCACAATGAATCGTTCGTAGAACCTAACAGCAAGTAATCTAACTCTAGCAAAGCAGGCTCTAGGACAACATTGATCGGTAAAACGACTGGTGATAATGCAAATGAATATAAGAGAAACAGATAGAAATATTTACTTTATATAGAAATGGAGGAATGTTTAAAGGGAATCACATTAAACCATTACCTAAATTGGAAACAGAATTACATTATAAACTGTGTAGACACAAAACGGTCCACTACTGTCCATCAACAGAAGACGATTTGGAGTCTATGATCAGAAAATGATTTAAAGCTAGTAAATCATTTAAAAGAAAAGATATACAGGGGTTAGACGAAATAATGAAAACACTTTAAAATTTGAAACAAAATCAATTTTAATATGGGGTAGGACCGCAGTTGGCAGTAATTATAGCTTGAATTCTATGATGTATGGACTCGTACAAAGTTTGAATCCTTTCCAGCTACAAAGGTCTCCAGTTCTCGATTCCTTAATTGCTTTTCTAAAATGCACCATTCAGTAACAAATTCAGCTGTGTGAATTGGTGCATTATCATGCTGAAATATTGCGTTTCCCTCCAGAAACAGTTCCGCAACCATAGTATGAATTTAATCCGATAAAATGCTTAAATATTCGGCAATCTGGGTCAAATGTTTCTTTTGGCTAACTCCACACGTATATTCGGCCGGTGGTCGGAAATAAGGTAAAGGATGACTCGTCCGAGAAAATAACATTCTTCCACTGCTCTAGGGACCAATTCTATAGGTTTTCAGTCCACTCTAAACGGTTTGAAACATTTGTTTTTGAAAGTAGTGGTTTCTGATTACAGCCCTCCCATGAAATCCGCCTTTGTGAAGCTCCCGGCGAATAGTTTTTGTGGAAACTGGGTTCTCGAAGTGGTACTTTTGTGATCCTTTCTAACTATTTGCGTAAGTGTCCGAAGATCCGAAGTTTTGGTTTTCTTCCGGAGTTTTGTTTCGGCAAGTAGTTTTCCCCCACATTCTCAAAGCTGTCATTATTTTCGAGAGAGTAATTCTTGATACACCAAACATATCGGCTGTTTTCCTTACGCTAGCGCCTGCCATACGAGCACCAACAATTTGACCTCTTTGAAAGGCCGATATATCTGTCATTTTAATGAAATATAATTACCTTTTTCTGATGATATCTGAAGAGAAACAGCAATTTTAGCAAAACATATTAAGCAACACTGATAATAAATCAAAAACCATAAAAATAAATGACCGTTTTATAGATATTTGAAAATTATGATACTATGAGGGTAGGTGTTTCCATTATTTTGTCAAACCCCTGTATATTCCTGAAGGGGAGAAAGTAAGGGATAGAATAAAGCTGAAGTTTCATGACAAGTTCAACCGAACTGAATAGCAAAATACAGTTCAACTCAACTCAGTGAACAATAATTTTGAACAGATAAATTATGGTATGTCAAATGTTAAAGCAATCGTAACAGGTAAGGTTAGAAAACTAATGGGCAATTTTTCTACTGGTCTAGACTGTTGGAAATATGGTACAAAATATTGGCATTGTTTGATGCGTGGTAAGGCTAGGTTTGTGGAGCGCTATGATTGTTAATAAAATGAGAAATCCACAAAACTAACATTATTGTTGACAGACAAATTATCTGCAACGCTTGAAGGAAAATTGAAAATAAAAACTGTTTAAGACATTTAAAACATTATCCTCACCAAGTATTGGTGATAATCGAATTATTGAACGAAGAAATTAAGCTGTACTTGTAAATCAACGTCTTCTCTTGCAAAGCAGCAATGGTGACTTAATCCACACGTCAATGTAAATTAGATAGTTCTCGGTGTGAGTGTCTTGTTTTCGAAGCTGTAAAACTTGACGGTGGGAGGATTGGAGTACGGGTAAAAGAATTGTTTATACAAGTCATACTAGATTTTCACGGCAATATTAGTGAGATGCACGCTGTTTCATTCTAAAAGTAATAACATTTGGGAGAAGATTAGCAGACGAAAGTCCCGAGTCAAACCGTATGTAGCTGTTATTATTTAGATTAATCATTGAATTCACAAAAAGCTTTGCATGCAGGTGTCTAACAGAAAACAAATCCAGGTTTGATTAATTTTGATTGTATCATACGTATATATTATGGCTGAGTATACCAGAGATTATAGTCAAATAACAGAAAATATCGGTAAATTTTGAACGTGAGTGGATTTTATGAAGGGATCAGGATTATCAGGATTAATCAGTATTACATAAGGATTTGTATGTTGAATGTAAGCTGCATAAATGATATAATGGAGGCAAGGATGGGGGCAATGCCAGCGTCAGTTGAGGGTTCCCTGGAAAGGAGGAGATCCACGAAGTTGCATAGAATTAAACGGTTAAAATTAGGATGGAGAGAATTCCTGATACGAGCTGTAGTAGGAATCAAGTGTTTTCTGTGGAACTCATACAAACAAAAGGTGAAAAGCTATGTGGAGGATTGGTCTGTATGAACATTAAGGGTGAGGGCTATACAGGCGTTACTAGGAAAGCGCTCCGAAATGAAGCACGGAGTACATTGGTGGTCAAGGAAATATTTAGGTGTAAGCGAGCTTTCCCTGGAGATAAAGATTTCAATAAGTATTTATTTATTTATTCATGCATGAATGAATGAATGCATGTATATATATATATATATATGTGTGTGTGTGTGTGTGTGTGTGTGTGTGTGTGTGTGTGTGTGTGTGTGTGTGTGTGTGTGTGTGTATTTGTACATCTTGTTTTATGTATGTCGGGCCAACATGTAGATATGCTCATATATAATTAGAGAAAGAACTTCTGGAAAGTTTTACAGATCTTTACAGTTCCACTGATGGATTGGATTTGTAGTCTTCGAACCAGCTTTCTCCTTTCTGGTTTTGAGAAACCTAATTTCTCAAGATGGTATTTAGGCAGTGTGTTACGTATAATTACAAGTCCCACAAAAGTAACAGGTATAAAACTGAACTTGTAATCAAAATAGAGCAGCTGCACAAATTTCTCACTATTTCAGCATAGGTGTTCTCGTTTTCATTGATCTTCAGCCTTATGTTAACATCCGCTGAGTGAGAGAGCAGTGCATGCCATCAAAGTGACATTGGGGTAAAATATACGACGTCCATTACACCCATCATGACTACGCGTCTAATTGTACACCAAGCACATGCATCGCAACCATATGTGTACGACATAGTGCTCTCATATCAAAGTAAACAGCGCATGGCGTTGCAGGTAGGGCCCAGTAAGAATTTTTTTTCAGGTCGATAGCCCATCTCGTTCAAATGATCCCTGAATAAGGGTTGTTTAAGGTTGTTGAACGAAGCACCTATGTTTCCAGAGGTGAATTATTCAAACCCCAAAGAATTCCTCTCAACACATGACTATGCCTCTCCCCTACAGCTTCTGTTTATGATCAGATATGCACATATTTCCAGCCACTAAGGATAATTTTCAACTGGTTAAGGCCAAACAACTGACAAGTAAACCTGTGGTATTGAACAGAATATTTACCGTAGCCCATCTTTTGTGCCAAGACAGTGTGCATTGGCTTTCGCTTTGGATTTGTATAAGTTGACTCCAAGTCTCACCCAAAGACCTGAAGAGAGAATTTAGAAGTTGAAGTTGATGTTATAACTAGGGTGCCATATTTTGGGTTTGCACAAATTATTGTTCTAGAGAATGTCTGTAAAAACATAAGAAGATAAGAAGTCTGTTCTAAAATTAATTTGATTAAAGACGATAGTCTTCTTTTAAGATAACAGTGAAAGGTGTCTGCTATTATGTACACTTAAAAGTATAGATTAAAATGTTTTTGAGATTACATAAAAAATATTTTTGTTAGGATATGAGCAGTTCTCATGAGCACTATTTTTAGAAATTCTTCCGATTCTGGATTTCCTGGTATCTGGGATCATTATATTAGCTCCGATATTGATAGGTCTTGATAGATTCATTCGGTATGGGACAGTCATATCGATGGGAAGGTATGTTTTTTTCTGTAAACCTTCAATATAATATCTGGCTTATTTGCATCTATCTTTCTGTCAGTTTGAATAGTAAAGTACCAAAGGATTGAGATGTGATCAGTTTTAAGCACTAGAGGGGGTTTGTGTTCCCATTAGATTTTATCATGGGGCAGGTCTAAGTCTTTGAAAATTATCCGGTGAACATACTGTGTTCCTCTATCGTGCATGTGGAGATATTGTGTAGGAGCAAGAAGGCTGCACATGAAGAAAACATGATCGATGGTTTCATTTTGTTGTTTACATACACGACATGTTGGGCTACTACCGTTCTTTGAGATGTTAGCCAGGTTGCTTCTTATAGGTAGGCATTGATATTGCGCTGCTGGGTTTGTTACTGTTTTGTTACTGTTGTTTTCTTGTTTTCATGGTTTAAGACAAGTTTTAACGTCTATTCATCGGAGATTTTCAGGTAGGTGTTTAGGCCAATAATTGTGGCGATCTTCATTGCCAATTCCATTAGAAAATGTTCACAGCGCCCCTCTCTTTCTTGGCAGGTAAAATCGTTCAATATCTCCCTAAGTGGGTGCATTTTATGCATTGTCAACAATATTCGTAATTTCCTGTCAAGTTTTCTGATTTCAGTAATTGACAAGTTTATAATATTGAAACTGTAAGTCACGACAAGCTTGGCTAAAATATTGATCGCTTCGATCTTGTCTCTTGCGTTCAGCTCTGGCTTTAGTATTGCCCTAACCCTGCGATAACATTCGTTTCTAATCGTTTCCCTCATGAATGTTTGATTCTATCACGTTCAAATATCCCTCCGCTGGTTCCAATTCGTTTATAGCATTTTGTTGTTTAGGGTTAACGGTGGATGTTATTATCATTTTCCTCTGATAAAGGAAGCTTCCGCCCATTTACCTAGGCCAAATTCCATCCTGAATTCATCACTGAACTGTTTTACAATTGCCAGTAAACCTTCTAGTTGTCGGTCATTTTTTGCAAAGAGTTTACAACATCCATGTAAAAGACATGATTTATATTTTTTTCAAAAAAATGTTATTGCCATATTGTACATCATCAAACAATTTCGAAAGAGGTATAAAGGTTAGACAAAAGAGGAGAGGTGATAGAGATTCACCCTGGAAAATAACACATGGAATTCTTACATCCTCAGCATTGAAAGATTCATTTTGACTATTCAAAGTCAGTGCCGTTTACCATGTTTCGCAGAGTAGGTGCTATTTTATAAATTTCCAAACATTTTCTAATCCAGTTGTGTGAAGACTATCGAAGGATTTTTATAGTCTATCCAGGTTATTGGTAAGTTCTTGTGTTGTTTGTGAGAATCTTCTAAAACTATCCTATTGGTGAGTAGGTGAGCTTTGCAAGCATAGGGCCCACATTTAAATCCTCTATGCTCATTAGGAAAGATGCGACTTTCTAATAAAAGGTAATACGTCTATTCAGTCAAGACAGATGTTTTCGTCTTTCTTGATATTTATGGCTGGTTCAAAAAGTATTTCACTTTGCTTATCTGTTACATTGACTCTTTCTGTCATTACTGCATTTTCATCAGACCTGTGTTGGTCTGTAATTATTTCTTCAGTGGTATCTGCTTTAGTTGCAACTCCATTCATTTGATCTCTTACTAATTGTTTAATTTGGTCAATCTCTAATTCAGTTAATAATTTAGCTTTGTATTTGTACAAGTTGACATCAAGTCTCACCCAGAGACCACAAGAGACAAACAAGCTAGAGGTTCATGTTGGTGTTATGCCTAGGGTGTCATATATTTGGTTTCGCACATAGTATTGTTCTAGAGAATGTTTCAGAAAACAAGAAAAATATGAGTTTGTTTTAAAATTTGAGATTACATAAACAGTATTTTACGTAGGATATGGGCAGTTCCCATTAGCACTATCTTTTGAATTTCTGCCGTTTTGGGGTGTCCTGGTATCTGCCAATTTCCATTTTCAAGACCTTTATGCCTGCTCAGTTTTTGGTAGGTCTTGACAGATACATTTATATTGATTGGGACGGTCATATAAATGAGGAGGTATGAGTTTTGTCTGAATTTTTTTTTCAATATAATGTCTGGCCTTTTCGCATCCATCTTTCTGTCAGTTTGAATGGTGAAGTTCCAGAGGAGTGAGATGTGATCATTTTCAAGCATTATTATTATTATTATTGTTGCTGTTGTTGATGTTAAAGCGATGTGCTAGCAGAATCGTTATCACACCGGACGAAATGCTTAGCGGTGTTTCGTCCGATAAATTAAGTACCAATGAAACACTGGCGTCGATATAATCGACAAGTCTTCTACACCCAAATTCGATGCCTTGCGCCTCCAGTAGAAAGGATTATCATTATTATTACTATTATTATTATTATAGCTATTATTATTATTATTATTATTATTCCTGCTATTGCTATCAAGGCAGTGAGCTGACGGAATTGTTAACACGTTGGGCGAAATGCTTAGCGGCACTTCGTCTTTTCTAAGTTCATATTCCGCCGAGGTCGCTTTGTCTTTTATCCTTTTCGGGTTGATAAAACAATACCAGTTAAACACTGGGGTCGATGTTGTCGACTATGCCATCCCCCAAATCTCAGGCCTTGTGCTTATTGTAAAAAGGACTCTTGTTAATGTTGTTGCTGTTGTTGTGGTTTTTGTTGTTGCTGTCATTCTTGGCGTTTGTGTTTCAATAAACTCCATGAAATTTAGAGATAAGTGAATATGAGAAAAATCAATAAGTAGAAAGTTCTATATCTGCAAATAATCTAAAGTTGGAAATAGTTAAAGAATTGAAATCGATAGATCTTTCTATGTCCTAACGACAAACACATATAACGATAAAATTCATCGATAAAAAGTAAATAACGAGAGAATCGCACACCTGGCAATCATAGATGTACAGGAAACACATGCAAACAATGATATCAGCACGACAGACTCGTTTATGCACCTGATCTCGTAGACACAAAGGGAAAAGTTTCACTCTGTAAACATTCTCATTGCATCGAAACCCAAACAAATTTGCATATCTATCTACCTCCCTATCTATCTATCCGTACCGCTCTACCTACCTACCTCCCTACCTACCTATCTATATATATATATATCTATCTATCTATCTGTCTACCCGTATGTCTGTGTGCATATGTGGTAAGAAGCTTCCTTCCCAACCACATGGTTCCGGGTTCAGTTTTACTGTGTAACACCTTAAGCAAGTGTCTTCTTCAACAGCCTACAAATAAGGAATAAAGACTTGTCAGTGGATTTGGTAGACAGAAACTGAAAGAATCCCATATATATATACAGACATATATCTTTTAATTTTGTTTACATTTTGAATAATCATATCAAAGCACCTTTTCTTTTATGCCGGCCACAGACAAATGATGCCAATTGGCGATAGCGGATTTTGGGGGCAGCACCGAGCTCTGCCGATATAATACAGGATAATGTAGTAATAACAATAATTATCTCGGGATAGAAGTTGTAAATATTTTAATGCATCGCTACGCGCTTTTCTAACATGTGATTCGAGGAACTCGCGTAACGATGCGATAAAATATTTATGAATTTCATCAAAGTTTTATTATTACTATTGATATATGTGTGCATGTGTATATATATATATATATATATATATAGTTCTATTTTTAAGAGATGAGGAATAATGTACATTATTTACATTTGACGGATATTTGTCCTAATCTTTTTTGTTGTTAACAACGTTTCGACTGATATACCCTTCAGCCTACATCAGGTGTCTTGGGGGAAATTTCTAATCTGGGTTCTCATTCCTTAGGTATTTTTCGATTTTGTTATTACTATTATTATCATTAATCAGGTCACTGCCTGGAATATAAGTCGGAATTTTGGGCTTAGTAGCCCGCGCTCTTAATGACAATAATAATAAATAATGATAATAACAACAAAATTGAAAAATACCTTAGGCATGAGAACCCAGATTAGAACTTTTCCCCCAAGACACCTGATGAAGGGTGGAGGGTATATCAGCCGAAACGTTGAAAAAGATGAGGACAAATATCTGTCACATGTAAATACATTATATATATATATATATATATATATATATATATATATATATATATATATAACAACAGATAGATCGTGGGTTTACTACATCTGTTTCAAATGTTTGTATTATCGAATAAAATTCTTACATCATGCGAAAAAAATATGCATTCAACAGGTGAACACGTATAAGAATTAAACACTTAAAACATCTCAGTTCAGTCGGCCATTTACGATTACACACAGCCGGATTATAAATCCGTGTTTAGTTTATTGTGTTTCAATATTGCTCGTTCACGATAAAAATTTCACTGACGCGACCTCTTTGGTACTTCACTATTTAAAGACCGGATTCATTTGAATGCTGAATTTATGTGTGTGTGTACACACACACACAAACACACACACACACACACACACATATATATTCACGTAACTTAGCGATTTGCCAAAAGGGACCACGCTTTAAAAAAGTAAGTACCGGGGCCACTTCATTCGACTAAAGATTATTCAAAACACTGTCCCATTCCCATTGTAGCCGTTGTCTAATGGCTGAAACGTAAAAGAAAAAAACAAAAGATGTATGTATAAATATGTAAACATGCATGCATATATATATATATATATATATATACATACATACATACATACACAAGTCGTGGTCGACTTACGACTTATCCCACTTACCATCAATCGACTTTACGACGATTGGTGCGCCAGCTCCCGGCAGCAATAATAGTTAAGTTGAAATCTAATGGGTTTAATCTTTTAGAAATTAACCCGTCTACGGATGATGTGCCTAGGTTTGGTTATCAATCGCCACCGTGGTTATCCTAAGTATTAGGTTAATATACTGTCGTGGAGACATCGAGACAGCCTCGTATTTGTTTGTAAGACGACTGCGAAATGTTTGACTAACGCCAGTATAATTCAGAATGCTGTCTGACTTTTACCTAAGAATACATCTTAAGGATGTGAAAATATAAAACCAAACTATGTAGGCTTTCTAAGCCAACTTACGACCAAATCGACTTGAGACCAGTCAGTCGGAACCAATTGTGATCGTAAATCGATGATTTTATAACTAGAGGATTGGAACACCTACATTGCTAGAAATAAGAGTTAAAACGGTTTAATGCTGTAGTTAAAACACATAATTATATGCATATGTATTGACAAGATCTGTAATGCCCGAAAATTCAGGACGAGAATTCTCTATAATGATCGGTCAGCTTCGGCTTATTCCGTAGCCTCATCACTGGGGACCGCTCGACTCGGCTGATTTCGGACTTGTTTCTCCGTTAGTATAAGTGTATATACATTAGCGATTTGCTAAATCAGCCATAGATTTTTTATTGCGAATACGTATGTACTAACAGAGAAGCAAGTCCGGAATCAACCGAATCGAGCCTTCCTCACCAATGAGGCTAGGGAATTAGCCGAAGCTGACCGATTATTATAGGGAAATTTCGACCAGTGCTTTCGGGCAATTACGATCCATGTCAGTACATATGTATACAATAATGTGCTTTGACTACAGCATTAGAAGCTTTTTAGCTCTGACGTCTAGCAATGTATGTGCTCTAACACCCAAGCCATACTTAATGACTACTATAGTTTTCCTTTTTGGTAAAACATTGCGCACGATCGTCTATATTGAATTGTATATCTACCTATAATATAAATTGAACATGCGCGACCGTTGTATTCTTTCTTGTTTCGAGGTTCATGGCCAAACGGTTGGGTGGATTCGCGTGAAAAATGGCACACATGTGGAGACTGGTGCATAGACTGGAACGCGCTTTATATTTTTTCCTATTCCCCACAGTTACCGAGAAAATCGATTAAAACAACCTGTGTGCATGCGTATATGTGAGTGTGTGACACTGAAGCCATTCATACATAATTACTCTCTCGGTTTTTCTATTAATCACTCACATTCACTCACTACAAAAACTAAAAAAAAATTTCAGTTACCTCTCCCTTTCTTTCTCTCTCTCTCTCATATACACACACACCATCAACATTACTCTCTCTGTCTCGCATACCTCATCAAACACACACACATGTACACACGCACACCAATTATTCTGTCTCACGCCAACTTGAAGAGAAGTTCAGTTTATGTCTCTCTTCATTTGACGCCCACTTCAAAAGATCCCCTTTCCCCAAAACACATTAAAAGAATATTTTCACTTTTCCGGCCATTGATCGAGAGATAAAACACAAACTACCTCCTGCTGACTGCAAAACACCCGCCAAATTAGCCGCAAAACACACAAGCACACGTAAGTCCATTTCATGTCTTTCACTTTCTCTATGATTACACACACGTCAAATACAATAGCTCTCCCATGCATTTTCATCTTCAACAGCGTATAATAATTATTCCATACTTCTTTCACTTCACTTTTCTTAAATTGGATACGCCTGCTATTAATTCTTATATACAATTTCCCAATTAATTCTTACAGCTTCATTTTCTGTTAAAGCAATTCTAAGCATCAACTTCTTAATGCCTCTTTTCTTTTTTCCTAACCCCCATACTTACCGAGAACAGCGATTAAAACTTTTTCTAATGCAATTCCCCTTTCTTCGACAATTAACACAACCAGTTGCTCACATACCTTACAGTTTCTCATTCAAACTACATAGGACGCAGAATTGTAGCATTAATACATAAGAGGTTTTCAGGGAGATTTGGCTGCTATGGAAAGTTCCGAAGGGGTGGAATTACTTCCTGGAAACGTCAAGGGTAAGGGAGGAATTACTTCCTGGAGAGTTCCAAGAAGGGGAGCGATTACCGCATGGAATATTCTGAGGAAAGGAAGGAGGGGATTTTCATACTGGAAAGTTCATAAGGGGAGGAATTAATTCCTCGAATGTTCCGAGGGGGTGAATTACTTCTTGGAAACTTTTAAGGAAGAGGAGGAATAACTCATGGAAAGTTCCGATGAAGTGGAAATACATCACGGAAAATTCCGTGGGGGGAATTATGTCGTGGAATGTTCCAAGGAAGGAGAGGAATTACTTCCTGGAAATTTCCGAGGATGGACTATTTCCTGGAAAGGTCCGAGGATGGCAATTCCTTAAAACATCTATTGTCCTGGAAAGTTCCTGCAAAGTTCTGAGGATGAACTTCTTCCTGCAAAAATCCAACGATGGAGCTTCCTGGAAAGTTCTGCGGCTTTCGTGCAAAGATCAGAGGATCGGCAACTTACTGGAAAGTTCCGAGGATGAGCTAGTTCCTGGATTGTTCCGAGAATGGTAATTCTTGCAAAGTCCCGATGTCATCCCGGAAGTTCCCAGGATTAGCAGCTTCCCGGAATGTTCCTGAAATATTTGATGTCGTCCTGGAAAGTTCCTGCAAAGTTCTACTTGCTGGAAAGCTCCACGAATTTCCTGGAAAGTTCCAAGGATGGGAAACGTCTTGAAATATTCCGTGTATGAGCAACTTCCTGGAAAGTTCCTAGGTTGATCTACTCCCTGGAAAGTTACGAGGATGGGATATCTTGGAAATTTCCGAGGATGGGCTACTTCCTGGAGAGTTCCAAGGATGGTATTTCTTGGAAAGTTCCGAGGAATAACTACTTCCTGGAACGTTCCGGGGATGTGACTTTCTGGAAAGTTCCAAGGATGGTAATTCCTGAAAATATCTGATGTCATCCTGGAAAGATCCTGCAAAGTTCTATTTTCTGGAAAGTTCCAAGGTTGATCTGCTACCTGCAAACATCTGACGATAGAGCTTCCTGGAAATTTCCACGGCTTTCCCTGGAAAGTTTCGAGGATGGGCAACTCCCTGGAAAGTTCCGAGGAAGAGCTACTTTCTGAGAAGTTGCAAGGATGCGACTTCTTGGAAAGTTTGGAGGATTAAATACTTCCTGGAATGTTCCGGGGATGGGACTTCCTGGAAATTTCCGAGGATGGACTATTTCCTGCAAAACTCCGACGATGGAGCTTCGTGGATTTCCTGCAAAGTTCAAATGTCTTTCGGGAAAGCTCCAAGGATTAACTACTTCCAGGAAAGTTCCAGGGATGGGACTTACTAGAAATATCCGGATTGACTATTTCCTGGAAAGTTCCGAGGTTAGTAATTCCTGAAAATGTCATCCTGGCAAGTTCCTGCAAAATTCTACGTTGATGTACTTCCTGCAAAAATCTGACGATGGAGCTTCCTGGAAAGTTCCAAGGAGAGTGAGGAAGGGGAGGTGTTACTTCCTGGAAATTCCCAGGGAAGGGGAGCAAGTTGAGGAATTATTTCCTGGGAAAGGTCCGAAGACGGGGAGGAATTACTTCCCGGATCATTTCGAGGAAGGGGAATTACTTCCTGGAAAGTTCCAAGGTGATGAAGAAGGGGAGGATTTACTCCCTGGAAAGATCCAAGAAAGGGGAGGAAGTTGAGGAATTACTTCCTGGAAAGGTCCGAAGAGGTGGAAAAATTACTTCCTGGAAAGTTCCGAGATGGGGCGCCCATCATGCTCTTACGGCAATTGGAAGCGCCAATAACGTGTTTCAGCAAGCGCATGATAATCAAAATTTATACTCACGTGTTCTTCAGGCAACCATCTTCAACGGAACTGCCGCTGGTCAAGATGTTCTTATAACTCCAATGTCCCTCCCTCCCTCCCTCCGATCCACAAGTCTAAGCGGCTTCAATTTCCTGTTAAATGGCAATAAATAAGGTACAGGGTGAATTAGTGCAAATGGTTGGTTTAAATCTAACAGAGCAAGTGTTCTCCCTCGGTCAACATTACGTTGAATGCTCCCTTGTTGGCAGGCCAGAAAGTCTGTACGTTTCTGCATCAGAAGGGAAAACGAGAAACGTTGCCTACAAAGAAGTGCTCCACTGAAAAGACGGCATTTCTTCACAGCTTCCAAATCACCCAGTCATCTGCCGCCTCAAAAGCTTCGTACTTGCCGTGCCAGCCAACGTAAGTCAATGACACACAACTTCATTCATTCACTCTATCTTGCCCTCCTTCTCTTTCCCGCACGCACGCATGCACGCACACACGTCCATTTCATACATCTTTCAATTTCTGCTCTCTGAAAATACAATTTTACGGTTACAACTGCTTACAAAAATTGGGATTAATGTATAATTTTTTTCTATGTTCATAATTAAATAAATGTTTTAATGATTATACAGATGTCCAATAGAATAGCTCTCAGAAACAGAATACGTACAAATTCTTTCTTCACAACTCCTGAAGCCATTTTCTGACAGTGGGGTGATGAGATCTTCATACAGCTAGAGGCTCCAATCGAAACAGGGGACCCGAAATGATAAGGTTGAGAAACGCGGTTATAGATTATACCTAACCGAAAACGATCAGAGCCAAATTATCCAAACAGGCCGGGTGAAACCGGGATTAGCTGCTAGTATATATATATATACATATATATATATATATATATGTGTGTTGGAAGACCGAAGAGATCACAGTAATACAGAAATTGACTTGAGGTGTAGTGTGTATTCCAAGACCTAACCGGCCTACCACAAAATACACATATAACAAGTACAAGAAAGCGCTATTTGCTAAAGATTTTTCTACCATATCTAATGGGCATCGAAAAATTGGTTTCGAAATAGTTTATGTTCTACTGCATTATCTATAAACAGAACTTTGAGATTTACTGTGGAGAAATCAATGTTAATTCTCGTAAAACAAGACTCATAAATTTTATTAATACAGCTACATAATTCGTAGCAACAATATTATGCCCTGGAAGGAGAGCTTCTTTTAATAATAACTGAAGGCATGCATGAACAATATCAACATATATGTGGATATAAGACTGTTGAAATGAACAAACCCATCGCATAAACATAATTTCACATATACACGCGCGCGCACGCGCGAGTGTGTTCGAGATATGCTCCGTAAATATTTGGGAAGTCTCTATAGTTAAAATAAGGTCCCAATGCACAATAATATAAGACTGAATATCTATCTCTTTGTCTATCTATATTTATTTACCTATTTTCCTACCTATCTATGTATATATATATATATATATAGATTAATTTCCGTGAGTAATGATCAATTCCAGTCTTTATGCATGTGTGTGTAAGGTACCTGTTATGCTTCCACTAAAGCAAATATGAAGCTGTAATATGATCTGACATTGGCACAACGGAATTGCCAGAAATATTTGGACAATTTCCCTAATCAGGCATTCCAAATGTATTTGTCATAATCGAGGCAACACCAGCTGCACAGGACATGTTACGAATAAAGAGCAGGAGATTTCACCGACCCAAACGAAATATGAAATAGTCAAAGAGATGTCTACAAGAAGGTGACTCTTCCAAAAGGCCTTCTCATGTTAGCTTCTTACCTCTCTGCTGCTGACAACTCGACGACCATGCTAAACGAGACTAAACAAGAAGCAACGGGAAAAGGAAAATAAGCATGGTAGACCTTAAACTGTATAATACAAAGAACAGAACGTTTGAAATAGCATTACATATCATTCATGAACTAAAAAGTGACTAACACATGAAATTTGTGTTGTGAGTTTCAAGAAATGTGACAGCTCATATGAATGTCACAGCGTCTTTTTCTGAAAAGCGTTGAAGCTTCAGAACCAGTTGTATACCGTTGTATTATCATGTGAGGTAGTGTAAGACATTATTATCATTAGTAAAATCAATTATACGAAAAACAGACAATCGCCAAACAATTAAGAACTTCTTTGAATAAACATGAAAGTAAGTTTATTTTTAAAACTCTTATTCTTACATATCGACGTTAAAGAATGTAATGTGATAGTAGAGAAGATAGACAACAACAACATAAATAATATTACCGGAAGGCGAAAGTAAAATAGTGAAATAGATATTGAAAGTTGAGATGTAAGATAATTCAAATGATACTAACTCTCCTTCCAGGTAAATTAAAAGAAATAAAACTACGTTGAATAGAAGTAAGTACAATATAAGGAAATACTAAAACGCGAATTAAGATATTAAAATATCTAAAACTAACAAAATTCACCTTAAATCAAATATTCAATAAATATATTTCTTCTTTCTTTTTTTCAAAACTACATATTTTAATAGTCATTCAATTACATATCTGAATAGTCTTTCAAAACTACAAAGTTGAAAATAAGCCATCAAAATTTGTTTAAAATGATTAATGTGTAAAGAGCAGAGCAGAAAAGTTTAGCATTAAGGAAAATATCATTAGAAACATTTTGGAAATCATCTTCTGTCAAAGAATCTAATTACAACCAAATGAATAGTTTCTTAGGAGACTCTGTGGCAACACAACCAATTGAAAAGCAATTTCCTCAAAGCTTCAAAACCTGGAGACTTCTGTCACAGACATTTCAATAATATCTAATAATTTTGCTGTTCATTATTATTATTATTATTATTATTAGGAATACTGCAGAGCTAAGTAACAACGTTGAACAGTATCGAAAATCCGGTAGAAATAACGAGAAGTGTTTTAATGGGTTAAATAAAATGATTTCATAGAAATACCAAACTATGATCCCTGTACTTAGCCCGTAATTATCTATATGCTCTTTACAGTATTAGCAATCATTATGACAGGATGTTTACAAAATAACAGAACGATCTGTTAAACGAAAGCAATTTGCCATTTACCTTCCCAAATTAACACAGGAAGTGATTTGAGATTAAACAGCTTTATCAAATATAAAAGAATTTATATTGGCCTCGTGCCACATTATTGAATGTTGTCGTCGTTGTTGAAGGCGTTAGACATCCAGGCGTCACCAACTTTAATGACACAAAACTAGCTCCTAGAAATCGTCTTATTTAGAAGATAGCAGTGAGGTTTCAAGCTTTGTGACATTGTAATATCTGATATATTGCGTTAGGGGAGATAGAGTGTGAGGGCGACACCGTGGAAACTTGGCTACATATAGTAACGAGTAAAAAAGACAGATAGATAGAGAGAGAAAAATAGAGGCGGAGGAGGGAGAGAGAAAAATAGAGGCGGGGGAGGGAGAGAGAAAAATAGAGGCGGGGGAGGGAGAGAGAAAAATAGAGGCGGGGGAGGGAGAGAGATGTGATAGAAATATGTTTGAATATGTATTTTATAACGCCATCCCATACACGTACTAACTCATTCTCACACGCATCCACACGCACACATTTACAACACCTATACACACTTACACCCTTCGTTTGGGGTTCAACAATACTTTAACATCTCCCCTTCTTCCTAGCTCTCCTGTCTAACTATCTTTGTCCAGCCGCCATGATTGACCTGTAGCTCAAAGGTTTTTTTATATATTCTCTGTTTATTTCATCGCGTCCTTTTCTGTTGAAGAGCGTAGGCTCGAAACGTAAAATACTTTCTCATCTTCTCGAGCGTTAAGCTAATAACCTGTCTTCGTCTTTTGTTTTTCTGTAAATTTCAACTATATATAAAACTACTTAGATATGAGCAGAATTCAGGTTAGTTGAAATACTTCAACTAACCTAAATTCTGGTCATACCTAAACATTGCTTTTCGCCTATGCTCTGTTAATTAATTTGATCGGGCAACCTAATAGAACAAATCAGTCAACGTGTTGACTGAATTATTTATAAAGATACAAGTTTTATTTAGTTCGTTCCGAGTTGCCTGTCGTACATACATCTCATTGACAAGAGTCAAAAACTCGAAACATCGATGTCTGAGATTCCCGAGAGACGGCGACACTGAAGAAACTGGGTGTTTTAACACCTTTTTATCATAAGAGAGATTTTTTCTCCGCGGTAACTGCAGTGTATTTGTCTTTTAGCAGTTGTAACATGTGACAAACATATTTCAGCTAATCTAAATGTGTATGTATGTATATATATATATATATATATATATATATATGAGAGAGAGAGAGAGAGAAATACAGAATGAGAGGCGAGAGAGAGAATATACAAGAGAAAGATAAAAAAACAACATTGAAAGGCGGACGTTGTCATATTTGTATTATATGTAACTGTATATTTTGCCTCCCGCCCAAAGTATATAAGCGCGAAGTCAGTGAAACATGGTAAGATCAGCGAACACTGCAAGGCTGAAGACAACCTTCTGGCACTTCATAGACGAAGGAATATAAACGAAAGGCAGCACATTTAATTAGACGGAAATTCTGGTCTGGTACACTCGATGGCCTCTCTTCTTGTCAACGCCATGGCATTGTTCCATCGAAAACTTTGCTTTGGCTGAGTGACAGACGAGATCCCGCTTTTCGTAGATATGACACAAAAGAGAGGGTACAGGTGTTTGTTTGGTATTTACTGGCGGTTCGCATTTGGAGAAAGCTATATAAATAAGGATTTGGGAAAAGGGATACTTAACAAGACTTATTGGAGGCACACATTGGCAGGAAGCGATTCGAAATATCAGCGAAATTAGAAATATAATGTATATCCTGAATAATTAATACCTTGGATATATTGTGCAGATATGCTTGAGTTCAAGACGAGATTAAAGAGCGTGCCTTACACAAACGCAAGATTATTCTGCATTTTTATAGGGATTTGCAAGTGGAAATAAATTTCCTTCACAAAACATAGCCTGCTAAAGATCAAAATATTATAATCGGCAATAACACCTTCGTAATAACAGACACACATATTTTGTAATTGAGTGGGGCGTACTTGTGCGGTTTCTATGCAGATTCCTCGAAATTCAGACACTGTAGAATGATTCGCAACGAATCTGCTTAAAAACCAATATTTGAATATTTGCAAGAGTTATTGACTGACAGAGAGCAGTACTCAGAGAGATAATTATCAAAGGCGTTCATGGTGATGGCGCCTAGCTCAGGGGTTAGAGCGTCAGGCTAATAATCATGAGGTAGTGAATTCGATTCCCGGACCGGACTGTGTATTGTGTTCTCCTGAGCAAGATACTTTATTTCACGTTGTTCCAGTTCACTGAGCTGCAGAAATAAGTTGCGAACGCACTGCTGCCAAGATGTATCAACCTTTGCCTCACCCTTGGATAACATCAGTGACGTGGAGAGAGAGGAGGCTGGTATGCATGTATGATTGTTGGTCTTCCATAAAACAAACTTGCGCGGACTGTGCCTTGGAAGGGAACTTTCTGGGCGCAATCCCATAGTCATTCATGACCGAAGGGAGTGTTTACATGACCATCATGTTTTCCACTACAATAATGTCTTCAGGTTTCCTTGTTTTCAAGGAATACTGTAAATTGGCCACCGTCGCTATTTCAAAAGTTGCAGTGGATTAAAACTAAATGAGCAAGAAATTTGAGATAAGCAGTAGATTATTTTTATCAGTGAAATAGCACAAGTACAACGATAGGAACAAGAGACGGACAACGGTTGCAGCAGCAGCAGCATCAGTAGTAGTAATAGTAGCAGTAGTAGTATTGGCAGCATGGCTGCATGCGTTGTAACAGCGCATCGCTGCGTCCAACATTTGTTGATGATTCCCTACTACTTCTGGAGCAGGGGTGATGTTTTTGCACAACTCGGGTTACAATCCTTCAATCCATTTGTTTGTCTTTTGGGTAGTCGCTGCTGGTAAGGGTTTTACGAAGTCGGATTGCAAATCCTACCTCAACCTCTTTTAGCTGCCTTTTACGACACGCAGAGGAAATCTTTGGGTCTATTCTTTGACGCAACAGTCCCCACCCCACAAGAACATTGTAAAAGAAAGTAGTTTGCTCAAGAACACAATACACGATCTAGTCTGGGAACGCAACCCATGATCTAATGATCGTGGGTGCAACAAATTTAACACTAGGCTACCCGCCTTCACATGAGAGACAAGCATTTCGGAAACTGACGGACAAAATGAAAAGAAGTCACACACACACACACACACACACACACACACACACACACACACACACAAAGTAAGAATAAAAGTTATACAGAATGAGTAATTGCTGAAAAAAGGAAAAGTAGTAGGCAAACTTTCCCGGTGAATCCTTCATCAAAATTGAGTGAAAAGCGAGAGAAAAAGAAAAAAATGAAATGAAACCTATTTGAAGTAGGTGTGCATTCTTCTTGTATGTGTTGTAGAAAGCGCGTTTGACTAATTATTTTTTTATTTTACTCAGACAGAAAAGATAGTGCATTTGACCTTCTACAGAGCGTCTGAGGGTAGTGAGAAGAAGAGGAATACTTTTTAAACTAAAGAGTTGATCTGAATGTATGGAACAGACTGTACTCTGCTAAATTCACCCAAGCTGGTAAGCGATGGCATTAAACCGGCCAACCGGCCAAAGTATCTCTTCTATCCGCATAAATGACAGCCATGAGGCTATTCAATTTCATAACAAATAATCCGTGAACTAAATGCCCAATATCCACTTAAAAGATAATCTCGATGTCAGTAATTAAATCCTAGTGCAGTGGAATAGTAGAAGCGACAACATTTTCCACACCAAAATAGGAAGACATTGTTATATTCTAAGAAGGTAGTGGATTACTTATATTTTTGTAAAATGTTAGTTGACCCTGTCTATGTTAAACATACTTACTTGGTGTTATGTCTCCAAGAATATAATTACAGTGGCTAATATTGAACATTCTGATGCAATGTGGTGTATAGTCTCAGATGGCTGGCCACATTTACTATTTACATTATATATTGAATGAAATTTCAGCGAGATGGCCAAGCTGCCATTTTGACATTTCCAGAAGAAAATTCGATACATGCCAAAGAAAGTAACTTTTCGGAGACAGTAACAATGAACTTCTACATGTATCTGTTTTCGTATAATTTGCTTGATTACGTATAAAGATTCGGAAACATGTTTCTAAGTTTTTCTTAAATACCTATAGATGTAGTTAGTTGACTCTGCTGTTCTGTTTTTCTTATTATTCGTTCAAGATTTGCTGTGTGCTCTGAATGCTATACACATAATTTTGATCACTGTTATATAAATAAATAAATATATATATGTATATATATATATATAGAGAGAGAGAGAGAGAGAGAGAGAAAGAGAGAGAGACTGTTTATATTCGTTTATAATTTTAATCCCGTTGCTTTTAGACGTTCGCATGATATATTGGTTTGATGTGTGACAATTGAAGTAAACCTCAGATATCAACAGCAATTTATACATTTAAATAAGATTCATTGTGTTTCTCGTTTTGTGGCACAAGTTTTCTTTTATGGTTAAATTTTGTCGGTATTCTAACGGTACTTCAATCAGATACTGAAGTAAAATGATTTACGTAATTAAAATACATAAAAGTGCAGATTTAAACTGGTTAAAATTCAGAATCTTAGCAGACTGAGTAAAATCCAAAATCGTAGTAAAATGGAGAGAATCTATTCCGGGGAAAATGGCAATATAATTCTATACGAATTTGTTGGCGCCAGTAACTTTGGTTGGCTTCATGAACGAAAGAACCTGACGGACCTTTGTTGAAGGACTCTTTCCGAAACATTCCAATATTTGTCTTCTCACATCAACCAAACCTATTCTCATTTTCAAACTAGTTTTGGATTTTGCCTTTAGTTGACTGTTTTACTTCACACCAACGTAGTACCGGTTTTCTAATCAAAACCTCCATTTCTTTTCGTTTATAACATCGTATCATATTTTTCCTAAGAACAAAAACATTTATCCTTAGAGGAAAGCAAATTGCATTTCATCTGCTAAGCTAGGCATTCTGATAATAATATTAATTCAATATAAAGGACATCGAGTAAGAAACTGGTTGTATGATCGATTCAATGCCTTCTAGGATTGGTTTACGTTATTTTTTTATCTTCCATTCATCTCACACTAAGATCACCTTTGCTCCTGATGCTCCAGCATTTATTAAATAACTACCAATCCCTCATCTCGATTAAATCAGTTGCACGCGTCATTCAAAATCTGAGGCCTTGTTCTACTGTTAGAAAATTTAAGGTGTCTTTTAGCACTATACACAAATGGACTTTTATCATAAATCCAAATACAATTAACATACCTTTCCTTAAAATAGCAAAAATATAAATCACACGACAATATTGTCCTGCTAATTTTAGAACACACTAATCAATATATATATATATAATAATAATAATAATAATAATACAAATGATATATGAGCATATGCATGTATACATACATACATGTACATACCTACATCTACATGTATATATATATGCATATCCGGGTACAGAACGTCAGAAAAGTGAACGGGGACATAAAAAACAAAAACGGACTTTGTTTACAGACAACAGAACGAACACATAGGAAAACAGACAAACCACTTATGGAATTATTCCTTTATCAGCTGCCTCTATTCTAGACTAGGCGTTTCGAAGACAATATTGCCTGTTTGTTTGTTGGGCTAATGGTAGCGAAATGGGTCAGATGTCAATAGCCATTTTTAGTGCGTGAATATGTGATATTTTCCCTTCCAGAATGAATAAGCTGTTTAATTGAACTGTACCAAATTATTGAAAACAGTTAATTAGTCGTCACCTCAAACACCATGGCCCAATCTTTAATGCCATTTGTTATTTCAGTAGAAAAGAAACAAACATGATCTCCCGCTGTGTTCTTAATTTCTCTAAAAATAATATTGCAGTAGAAATAAATCCATTCGATTGAGTCGTTGACTCCTTTTTACCCTTCCGTGACCTTATATACTTAATTTTTGCTCTTATTTTTTTGCGCTAGTGCTACTAAGTCAAATCTTTGTGTATTTTACAAAGCAAAAAGCGAAGAAGCTGTGTAAGTGAATCCACTTAAGACATAGGATATGATTTCACTTCAAACTAGAATAGATGACAGCTTATTAATTTACATTGTCACTAATCAGGGATACTCACAAACTCTATCATATTAGCTTCAAATTTTGGCACAAGGCCAGCAATTTCGAAAGAGTGGGTAATTCGATTACATCGACTACAGTGATCAATTGGTGCTTATTTTATCGACTCCAAAAGGATGAAAGGCAAAATCGATTCCAGCGGCGTTTGAACTCAAGAAAAATAGTATCATATTGGAAGTAATGTAAAAATATGGTGATATTAAATATTCACCCTGTGTCATTATACGTGTTGAAATACTGTTAATTTCCTGAATGTAGAGGCGCAATGACCCAGTGGTTAGGGCAGCAAACTTGCAGTCGTAGGGTCACGGTTTCGATTCCCAGACAGGTCGTTGTGAGTGTTTATTGAGCCAAAGCACTTAAAGCACCACGAAGCTCCGGTAGGGTGGTGGTGGCGAACCCTGCTGTACTCTTCTACCACAACTTTCTCACTCTTTCTGTTGCACTTGTATTTCAAAGGGCCAACCTTGTCACACTCTGTGTCACGTTGAATCTCCCCGAGAACTACGTTGAGGGTACACGTGTCTGTGGAATGCTCATCGACTTGCACCTTAATTTCACTAGCAGGCTGTTCCGTTCATTGTATCAACTGGAACCCTCGTCGTCGTAACCGACGGAGTGCCGCAAAGAGGAAAATTCCTGAATACTATTTGTAACTTACATTTGATTCCTGTGTTTTTATTTTGTTTTGGAAACAGATTTTTACAAGACAAATCTAAAAATATGTTAAAGAAACAAAGAACGGATCATTGTATTTCCCTTCAAAAAATAGTATTTTGGATGTTGACAAACGCCATTTAGCAAATATTAAATATTTATAAAAGACGCATAACTGCGCACAAGCGTTCAAGCTTTTGTTTCAAAATAGGTCACCATTATGGCTGAAAAATGTTGTTCTCTGTCTTTGAATAGGGAGCAATAATTTCTACTGGAATAAATCTTAAAATTTTTTTTCAAATAAATCTCCGCAATTATATTAGAATAACATTTTCTTTCAGTTTGTTAAATTTTGAGAGAGTAGAATACCCGTAGAAATTTCAATATGTTTGTTGTAAGGTGGCGAGCTGGTAGAAATGTTAACACGCCGGACCAAAGGATTAGCGGAATTTCGTCTGTCTATTCGTTCTCAGTTCAAATTCCGCAGAGGTCGACTTTGCCTTTCATCTTTCGGGATGGATAAATTAAGTACCGGTTGCGTATTTGGGTCGATATAATCGACTGGCCCCCTCCCCCAAAATTTCGGGCCTTGTGCCTAGAGTAGAAAAGAATAATATGTTTGGTGTGTTTAAATCAGAGGAAGTACGAAAGGGCACAAACACTTTAAGAAAACTGTTCAAGAATGGTGTGAAATGAGGCACGCGCTAACCGCCACGTTTGCCAGGTACGATAGAATTTACAATAACGATATACAATAAATGAGATCCGGAATGTTGAGTAGGTGAATGCCAAAAATACAAACATCTAAGAAACGTAGCTACAAGAAGAAAATAAATTCTGTGTTTTCCCAACCCAAACATAACAAGAACGATAATATTACTTCCATCGTATGGGCAAAGACATTTTACAGATCAAAGGTCTAACATTTGGTAATCCACATCGTATAAATCAATGAATGAGCAAAGTGAATCTAGCTGTGAGCATTCTGCACCTGTTCCAGACGCAGTGCATCTGTGATAACACCACCGTATACCTTTCACTTGTTTCAGTCATTAGACTGCGGCCAAGCTGGGGCACTGCCTTGAAGAATTTTAGTCGAACAAATCTACACCAATAGCTATTTCTATTCAAACTTGGAACTTAACCCATCGGTATGTTTTGCTGAATCGATAAGGTCCGAAAGAGCAAGAATCCTGAAGGACTCTTTTAGTCCGGGGACATTTTAAACTCGAAAACATATGTGTTCAGTCAGTGCCCACATTAGACGGAATTTATGTGGAAAACATAGAAATCTTCATTTACCAAGAATGGAAATGCTGCCAGCCTCGGGCACCTTTGCCTGGCCTGTCGTAGATATAGCTGATACTGATGTAAGGGGATGATTCTGCCTCGTCCAAAGCTTTGCCAGTAGAATCTTTTCCGAATGTTTTTAGGAATTTTTTTCTCAAAATGACATCCATTTCTCCAGTTGTAGGAAGGTTTTATACCTCCGGCCACTTAAGGCTGAGGAGTTGCCTATACAACTAAGCGTCTTATAGGTTCGACATCAGTGGTCACAATCTGACCGGTCATATATATATATATATATATATATATATATATATATATATATAGTTGAAATTTATAGAAACACAAAAGACGAAGACAGCTGTATGAACAACTAGCAAGTGTATTAGTTCGACGCTCCGGAAAAACGAAATTGTATTTTACCTTTCGAGCCTACACTCTTCAGCAGAAAGGAATAAGAGAAAGCAAACAGAGAGAGAGAAAGAAAGAAAGAAAGAAACTTGTAGATTTCAGCGGTCCAAGGGTCTTAAAATTTTATTCAGTTAAGATACTCATGGCCTGAACAGGAGTCTTCGGTTGTCACCTCGCTTGTATATTTACCACTTCCGATGCTATCTACACAATTACTTAACTCTTGTGTGTGTGTGTGTGTGTGTGTGTGTATATTTATATATATACATATATATATATGTGTGTGTGTGTGTGTGTGTGTGTGTGTGTGTGTGTGTGTGTGTGTGTGTGTTTGTTTGTTTGTTTGTCCCCCCACTACCGCTTGACAACAGGAGTTATTGTGTTTACGTTCTAGTAATCATGCGGTTCGCAAAAACAGTCCGATAGAGTAAGTAGCAGGATGAAAGAAAGCGCTAGAATTAATTCATTCGGGTAAAATCTTTCAAGATATTACCCCAGCATAGCCACAGTCTAATGATTGAAGCAAGTGAAATATAAAACAATTTGAAATTAAGATTTGATAAATCTCTAGAGCCTCTTCACCATTATAATAAGTTCCTTACACTTGGAAGAGTTTATTTAATGCAGACAGGGAGTTGGCTCTCGTACGATTTGTAGGTCTTGAAAAAGGTTCACACATATAATGTTTAGTGTGGTTGGCAAGCATATTCTTACTACACAGCAACGCCTGTTTCAGGTTTCTTTCTAGTGCGACTGAAACCTTAAAAGTATAGTTGCGGATCGAACTTCTGAACGACAGAATTATGTTTGTCTGATGAGTTAATAAAAGAGCATGTTATTTGATTTACATTTTCATTTCTCTATCGCTTGTATTCCTTTTCAGTTCTCTATCGTTTGATAACTATAAACACTGACATTTTTCGGTGTTATTTATTTTCACATATATTTAAATGTCTTTTGCAAAATCGAAGATGTCTTATTTTGCTACATTTATTTTAAATGTTCTTACTTTCATTTGAGAATATTTCTTTTATTTCCATTTTTTTCTATTTCATTGCATATCTTCTCTATCTTATCTCCAAGCATTTCTACCTGCTATCTTCATATTTATGCTCTCTTGAGATTTATGACTATGCACATAAAATATATTGCGCATATATTATTCTGAAACTTATGTATTTATTTATTATATTCATAGATATTTCTTCGTTGGGGCTTACTATGTCTTTTGTTAGATATTTACCCCCGTTTACTGTGCATTTTGCTTCCCAAATGTTTGCTTATATGCATACGAATACAGAGATCTCTCTAACTTCGTAACTGTGATCCTATATTACTACTACTACTACTGCTACTTTCACTGATACTGTTGTTGTTATTCTGTAGCTTGTTAATAATCATGTTATTGACAAGTGGTTGTGTCTCGCTTCAAACCAAGAGCAGCAAAAATAGGGGAAATTATTTATTTAAGCCAAATGTATGTAACATATTTTTATATCTCAGTGAGATTATGAGATGTGCAGCCAATGATATAAGGAATTGGGTGGCAGTAAATCTATTCTAAGAAACGATATATTTATGGCAATGCTTGTCTCAGTTCCAATATCATTTAGCGTCTTAGCTGTTTAGGTGTTATTCAAATTGCACCGATTATCACAAGAATAATCATCTTAAGCCTTCTACAAAACCTTCATTCTTCTGTTAGGTGCTAGTATCAATTATTTTGCTGCAGTTTCTTTGGTAACTTTTCTATTATCATATGGCAATATGAAAGTATAAGTAAGGTATCTGATCATACACTGTTTTTTGGGGGTTTTTTTTGTCCTATATAATTTTATCTTGTCGCCTTTCTTCAACAGCATGTCAATCATTTTGGGGGAAACTCTCAAAATCCGGTAATTATTATTCATTATTACAGATTCTAACTTCTGGCACTTTGAATACACACACTCGGCTCGCTTCCCAACACACTACTTTCATCGACAAAGTCGCGCCTCCACTTCCACTCTTTTTATGTTAGCTGACTGCATTCACTTAAGAAATGGCTAATACTTTCGTCTCCTTTCCCACACATGTTATATGGGGTGTCAGCTGTATGGAGCTGAAACCTGGACAGTCTATAAAGTTGAAGTAGACAAGTTACATGCATATATGATGGGACAACTATGAATATTTACTCTCTCTGATAAAATCAGGAATGAAGAGATCTTACGACATACTATGATGGAAATACTCATTTATAGAAGTTTATGCTGGATGGGACACGTACAGAGGATGCAGAACAGCAGACTCACCAGACAACTCCTTTACTGCCCACAGGAAAAAAAAACTATGGAAGCCTAGGCTGAGATTCAAAGATATTGCAAAAGGGAACATGAAGTGGAAAGGAAGTGATCATAATAAAGGGAAAACTCAAGCGAAAAACTAACCGGTATGGAGAAAGCTTACCAAGTCTCGACAAAGCCACGAACAGTCTTAGTCGCGACGACTGAGAACCGTTAGCACGCCGTGCGAAATTCTTAGCGGTTTTTCGCCCGTTGCTACGTTCTGAGTTCAAATTCTGCCGAGGTTGACTTTGAATTTTATCCTTTCGGGATCGATAAATTAAGTACCAGTGGAATACTGGGATCGATGCAATCAACCCGCCCCTCCTCCCAAATTTCAGGCCTTGTGCCTGTAGTAGAGGATTATTATTATTATTATTATTATTATTATTATTATTATTATTATTATTATTATTTTATGTTTGACTTTTGTTTTGCATTTGTACAAGTTGGATCCAAGTCTCACCCAGAGACCTCAAGAGACAACAAGTTAGAAGTTCATGTAGGTGTTATGCCTAGGGTACCATATATTTGGATTTGTACAGTTTTGTTCAAGTGAATGTTTAAGAAACCATAAGAAAATTATGTTTGCTTTAAAATTTGAGATCACATAGACAGTATTTTACGTAGGATATGGGCAGTTCCCATGAGCACTATCTTTTGGACTTCAGCCATTTTGGGGTTTCCTGGTATCTGAGCTAGGTAGTAATCAGCCCGTTTCGCTGTCATTCCCAGGGCACCTATGACAATAGGTATTGTTTTCGTCTTCAGATTCCACATTTTGCTAATTTCTATTTCAAGATCTTTATATTTGCTCAGTTTTTGGTAGGTCTTGACAGATACGTTTATATCAATTGGGACAGTCATATCAATGAGGAGGCATGATTTTTGTCTGAAGTCTTTCAGTATGATGTCTGGCCTATTTGCGTCTATCTTTCTGTCAGTTTGAATGGTGAAGTTCCAGAGGAGTGCAATGTGATCATTTTCAAGTACTGGGGGTGGTTTGTGTTCCCACCAGTTTTTATCATGGGGCAAGTCCAGGTTTTTGCATATTACCCAGTGAATATATTGTGCAGCTCTATCATGCCTGTTGAGATACTCTGTAGGCGCAAGCAGACTGCACATGGAGACAACATGATCGATGGTCTCATTTTGTTGTTGGCATATACGACATAATGGGGAGCTGCCGTTCTTTAATATGTTGGCCTGGTAGTTCTTTGTAGGTAGGCATTGATCTTGGGCTGCTATGATAAACCCCTCTGTTTCTGATTTCAATCCAGAGGCCATTAACCATTGGTGGGTAAGGGCTTTGTCAATATCTGATCCAGAGGCCATTAACCATTGGTGGGTAAGGGCTTTGTCAATATCTTCTGTTGTTGTTGTTGTTGTTGTTGTTGTTGTTGTTGTTGTTGTTGTTGTTGTTGTTGTTGTTGTTGTTGTTGTTGTTGTTGTTGTTGTTGTTGGTATTATTATTATTATTATTATTATTATTATTATTATTATTATTATTATTATTATTATTATTATTATTATTATTATTATTATTATTATTATTATTATTATTATTATTATTATTATTATTATTATTATTATTATTATTATTATTATTATTATTATTATTATTATTATTATTATTATTATTATTATTAAAGCTGCGAGCTGGAAGAATCGCTAGCACACTGGACGAAATGCTTAGCGGTACTTCGCATTTCGCTACGTTCTGAGTTCAAATCCCGCCGAGGTCGACTTTGCGTTGCATCATTTCGGGATTAGAGCTAGTGTTAGGGCTTGGGGTCGATGTAATCGACTAGTTCCCTCCCCACAAATCTGAGGTCTTGTGCTTCCAGGAGAATGGATTATTATTATTATTACTTTTTATCAGAGGTTTTCTTGTGGCGGTTTAGGGTAAGTTTAGGGCATTCGTTTGTCATATGGGCAGTGGTTTCATCCACTCCATTACAGATGTGGCACAGAAGAGACACTTGCTCATTACATAGGTTGAATCTCCAGCCCGTGGCCAGAGCTTCGCTTTGCACTGCCAGTACAGTGCTCTCGATCTCTTTTCTTACTGTTCTTTTCTTCAGACAATCCCACCTGTTTTTCGAGTAACTTCTTTTGTGGCTACATGTAATTGATTGTGTAGTACCTTGTTGCGTAATTCTCCTGCGTGTTCTGTTTGTACTTTTTCCTTCGTTTTACCTTTTTTTCTCAGCTCTCAATATTCCCTCATTCCTAACTGACACTAACAAGGTCTCCTTATTTTGGGGTAGTTATCTCATTAACATCTCGAGCCCGATACGTACGCAGTCTTCCGCACTTCTCAGTCCCCTTCCTCCTCCATTTGCTCTCTTCATGTATAGGTGATCAGTGTCTGCACGTGGATTACGGGCTCCTTGCATCGTTAATAGCTTTCTTCACCTCCTGCCCATCTCCTTCAGCTCCTCCTCAGGATTCCAGCGGCATACCGAACTACTGCGCACGAGTTGCCGAAATTATGTTTCTGGCATTCCGCTTTGAAGCCAGTATTTTCCTCACTCGCCGTAGGTACTCTCTTTTTATCTTTTCTTTCATGTAGTTGTTTAATTATTATTATTATTATTTCTTTGATCATCATGATGTGTTTATCTCCTGGCAGTGCCACGTCGATTATTAGGCACTCTTATTTGTTCCTCCTAAAGTTTACTATATTTCATCTGAATTGTTTTAACACTTTGTCTGGAAGTCAAAGTCCCAATGGACTATTACGATTATTATTATCATTATTATTAATGCGGTGACCTGGCAGAATCGTTAGCGCGCTGAACGAAATGCTTCGCGGTATTTCGCCCGTCGCTCCGTTTTGAGCTCGAATTCCGCTGAGGTTGACTTTTTCATCCCTTCGGGGTCGATAAATTAACTTCCAATGAAACACTGGGATCTATGTAACCGAATTATTCCCTCCCCCAAAATTTCCGCCTATGTGGCAAAATTTGAAACCATTATTATTGATTTTGTTATTTTTGTCCTGTTTAATTATGTTATCAAACCATAGCACTTATACCGTTCATGTAACATTTTGGCTTTGCTGTAAACATCTGTATTTATCCTCTACTGAGGAATTATTGAATTATTTTGCCTAACATAGACAAGTCTTCTGTAACGCATTAATTCCTTCTCATTAGAATTAAATTTTTTAGGCCCCAATAATATAGAACAGTATCATGACTACTTTTAACTTCCAGTATTTTCGTATTTTTAATGGCTGTGGTGCTATTTTTCTTTTCTGTTTATTCTGGTATCAAATGTTATGCCACATCGATTGCAGTACATAGTAACAAATTCTTAACTACAATATCCAGCTTGCTTTGTTGTCTTCTTTCAGTTTCTCTTAGAAAATCGCGCAATACCCTTCGTCATTTTCTTAGCAATCGCACTTTCTTATTCCTCGGATTGTTATAGCTTTTTTATGGTTCGTACAAATCTAAATTTCCTGCAATCGATATAACTGAGTAGTCATTTCCTTCCAAATGTTGCTAGCTTTATGCCTAAATTTAAAGCTATTATTGGACGTTTTACAATGTTATTATGGGAATTCATCACAGATTGATTATGTAAGTAGTTCTTTCATTTTGCTAAAGTATTTCAGGTGTTTAATTTCAGAGAAACTAATTCTATAAGTTTTGTTACAAGCACAGAAGGGAAGGTGTTCTTAAAACACTAACTGTACATTTAGAGGGTCATTCTGCCAATAGTAAGGTCAAGCATCAATTATATCTTACTCCTTTTATTCTTGTTGTTGTTTCAATTATTATTATTATTATTATTATTATTATTATTATCTGAGAAAGCAACGCCTGCCATCAAAGTGACCCCGAGGTAAGACATATGAAACCCAGTATACCCATCAGGACGAACTCATACCAAGATAAACTGCGCATGACCTTTCAGGTGGTGTCTCCATCCCGCTCAAGAGTCCCGCGAATAAGGGTGATTTAAGGATATTCAACGAACCGCCCATACATCCATAGGTGAATTATTCAAACCCTATAGAATTGCTCTCAACAAATGGCTATGATGCTCCCCTGCTACTTCTGGGGATTATTATTATTATAGTTATTAGTCTTTTACTTCAAAGAGCGATCGATTTTGTTTGTTCTGGAATATTGTGAAAGTAGACAGGTCTCACAGGGTTTCTTTCCGCACATTAAAAGCTTTGATACTTAGTTGTTTATTCTCGTGGGAGACATTCAACATCCAAGTACCAATCTCAATATCCTAGCTGTCCCCAGAAGAGCAGTTTTTGAGGCTTGCTCTGCTCTCATGCCACTTCCTATTTCTCTGAGATATTTCTCGAACTTGGCTGCTAGTGCTTCGAGTACCCCTACTGCAACGACAGACACACTCCACATAGTCCACTTTCTTGCAGTTTCGTCTTTTAGTAGTTTGTACGTTTCCATCTTTTCTACCTTTGTCATTTACGCGTGCATCTTCAGGTATTGCAATACCTATAATCTTGGTTTCCTTTTTTTCTTTTATCTACCACAAAAATATCTGGTCTCGGAGCCTCAACTTGAGAGTCACATTGCATTGTAAAATCCCACAGTATCTTATGTTCCTTGTTCTCAGTGACTGCTTCTGTTTCAAGTTCTTACCATTTCCGTGCTCTGTTCAGGCCGTAATTTCACGTAGCCTCCGGTGGACGAACTTAGGCACGTTATCCTGCCTCCTTTTGTAGTGCTTTTTGGGTCAGCTTGCTACACTCACTCACAATATGTGAGGTTGTTTCGTTTCTGTTGCCACATATCCTACAAAGGGGCGATTCACTACTCTTATCTATTTGGAACTTAATGTAATGAGTTCTCAGATCTTGTTCCTGAGCACTGCACATCAATGCTTCTGTGCATCCTTTCAGATCACTTTCTCTTAGTCATCTCCAAGTGTTCATCGTGTCTTTTCCTTCGATTTCTCTCGAGTATTGCGCATGTAGTGGTTTCATTTTCCAGTTGTTTACTCTTTCTTCATTTCGTTTCTTAAACGTTTGTGGGTGCATCACACTTTCGGTAGGTATTTGTGGGTGCATCATATTTTCGGTTGCTAGAGCTATCATTGACTTCTTCAATGCTATCCACATGTCCCTTATTTTCCGGTGTAAAACATGTATACATGTGTTTTACATTTCATTATTATATTTAAACCCCCACGCTTTATGTCTGTCTCTGAATTGTCCCCCTCACCTTCGGCCTTGTGGTACATAAATGAAATTATCATCATCATTATTATTATTCTTACTATATGAAAACTCTCAGCTTATTTTTCTGGGTATGATGGAAAGTGTCAGCTGTCCACAGCCACCAGACTAAGGTGACACTTGTTTACTAGTCATGCTTCAAGAACCCTACGAAGGATTCTTGCACCTCCAAACAATGCTGATCTTTGTATGTGTTCTACCTTCACACTTGCACCAATCTTTTTTAGTCTTGTTAGTAGGTGAGTGCTGATACATCCAAGTGCGCCAATTACAATTGTTATCACGTTTGTATTCCATCCAGTCAGGCTTGAGCGCAATACCAACCTCAGTCTTCGGAAATACTTCATCCTCAGTTGCTCTTTCATTTCCTTTTCCCGTTGATCTTTTCCCTCTTTCCTTATCCCATTGATCTCTAGTAATCCAAGGTATGTGTATCCTTCCCGTTCAGTTTGCTTAATCAAGTCTATTCGGTAATTCTATCCCTGCTAGGGACTCTACATTGACCAAAACCATCGTATTTCTCACTTCAAATCGTCATATTTACTTATTGCTTCTTCTTTCACATTGATCCTGTTGTCACTTGGGCATGCTATGTCGGTTATCACGCATGTTCTTTATGTTTTATTCACCACAAGAATGTTCGGTTTCCGACCTCTGGTCCGGTGATCGCACTGGATCATTGCTTTGCACAGGATTTCGCAATTCTCATTCTCGGTGACTCCTTCTGGAGTCTTGTCATATAACATATTTGCTCCTTTTAGGCTGTGATTTCCAAAGCGCCCCCAATGGATCATTGATCAGTATGGTCAAATCCTACTTCTCTACATAACTCTCAGTGGATTACTCTACCTAAATTTTCATGTCCTTTCTTGTATTCTTTCTGTGTCAGCATGCTACATGTTCCTTTTTCATGACTAATATTGTACACTTATCTATGCTAAATTCCATGCCTCTATCTTTGCTGAAGAGTCTTATAGTCTGTATTAAGGACTCTATTAGTTTTTTCTTCTTACTAAAAAGCTTCAGATCTTCCATGTAGAGCAAATGGTAATTTTACCCTTTCTCTTTCTGAAATGGTACCCTGGCTTTACCATCCTTAATACTAAACTGAGGGGTTCAAACACAAGACAAACATTACATGGGATAAATGGTCACTTTGGAAAGTGGATGTGAATCGAAATAAATTGTAAGATATATATTTGTTTTCATTATTTGTTTTCCTTATTCTATCCATAGCATGCCCTTTTTATTGTGTATGGAACCTTCTCTCCCTGCATAAACAACCAATATTTTACGCTCAAATATTTCAAAGAATCGTCCTTATAAACGAGGGTAACCCTACCAGAATAGCCCCTTTCTTAACACACATAACACACAAACTTCACACAAAGCAGCCATATGCCCAGACGACGAACTATCTCAGCATACAAGTAGAACACAATGCGCAGTACATAAACAAAATAATGCAAACAAATTAATCACAAAAAAATTTACCCAAAAGACAAATACTTTGATTCGTTGATTCATTGTTTAATTTACGTGAATTTACGAGAAATCCCGTGAACGAAGTGAGACAGTTTTCCAAAATGGAAGCGGACACTTTTTTTTCCATGTGATCAGTTTGAAAAATTGTTAAGACGCTAGGATATTTTCCTACTTTTCTTAACACGAAACCAATGGTAGCCTTAATCCACAAATAAAAGAAATTGCATGACCACCAATGCGGTATTGAGCACTTATTTCATCGTTCGACATTTACGTTTGTGTGTGTGTATATATATATATATATATATATATATATATATATATATATATATATATATACATATATGCATACATATATATATATATAAATATATACATACATATATGCATACACATATATATATATACATACCTAGGGCATGACGTGAAAAAATAGATCGGACCGTTTATTTAATATTTCTCTGTGCTACCTATATGTTAAGCTGAAACCCTATAGTAAGCATGTTCTTGGTAATAAATCAAGTAAAGCTGACTTTAAGGATGCTCCACTGCTGGATACACAGCGACATTTCATATCGAGTAAAATGTGACACTATATTATAGAGAAAGTGATTTATTCATGGCTGTTGCCGCCACAGTGTCGTTTTATTTTGCTGTCATGTTCAATCATCACCGGTTAATCTAGCAGTGGAATTATTGATAATTGAGAGCTTCAGTAAAATTTCCGCTGGATTCTAAATATAGTTTCAGCTTTTTTTTTTAAATTATTTTTCTTAATTACTTCCTAAAGTGTAATGAGGAAATGCAATGGAAAAAATTATAGCTTAAGGAAGTAATCATATCTACAGATTTATGGATTTGAATGAAGGTTCAGGATTGTAAAAACACGATGAAGCACGAGACACTTTTATATGTGTTACAGTAGATATTCTGCTAAGAGTGAAACTTTCAGAGCATAACGTCTTATTAGAAATTATCACAAGATTAATCTCAGTTTGAATTCAGTCGATATCCACTGTTCTTTCTCCTCAACACGTATAAAGTGATTGATTGTTTGTCGTTCATAGTATTATAAGTGTACAAAATGTAGGAGAAAGGGAGAGATGAAGAGAGAGAGGTAAAAGAGAGAGAGAGAACGAGAGAAAAAGAGAGAGAGGCGGTGAAAGAAAGAGTTACAGAGCAAGTGAAGGCGGTAGAAAGCAAGAGAGAGAGAGATGGAGAGAAGGGTAAAAAGAAAGTGGAGGAAGATCGACAGAAACAGAGAGAGAGAGTGAGTGAGAGAAGGGTCTTTAGTGCTTGTCTTTACTGCTTGACCAAAGAGTAATGGGCAGCTTTCTTGACACTTTTCGTCAAGGTGTACCATAATTAAGTTCATGGAAAAAAAATGGATGTTTTTCTGAATTTGAAGACTTTGTCTGAATGCTTGCGCCACTTCACTCCACCACACTAAAGGCAACCATCCATGATGGTGTTAAACAGGGAAGAATTTATGGTTCCCATCCCAAGGATAATAACGACACAACCGAAATATCCAAAAATTCTAACTATTGCAGCAAATCACGATATTGGACGGCCATTTTTATCCTTTCCAAAGGGTTTCATTCCACCCCGATGAGATTTGAACTCTGGTTACAGAAACCTAAAACAATATAAGGATAGATTATATGTACTCTGGGAACACGGATATGATTGGGGAATATCTTATTTAATTATCGAGAGGGAATTAATGTGGTACGGTAGAACCTCACCTGAAAACATAAAGATCATAGAAATGATACTTCTTACTATCGTAGCGCTCCCTGTGGGAAATAGTTACCTGAGAGAGGTCAGTGTTCTGGATTTAAGTGGAAGAAAGGAATAAGAACGGAACCAAATGAAATATGCAGAATTTTGTTATAAGAGAGAGTGAAAGTGGAAGAGGAACAGAAAGAGAGAGAGAGAGAGAGGTGTACTAGTGGGGCGATAAGCAAGAAGACAGGTAAAGATGATAAAAACGACAATTATTAAGATGTTGCTATGATGAAAAGAATGGCAAGAGTGGTGGCGGTGGTGACGGCGAAATAACGACGAGGAAGACGACGATGGAGATGGGGGGGGGGGAAGCGATGCTACTGCTGCCACACATAGCGACGTTGATGATGATGATAAGAATGTGGATGGTGCTGGGGTGCGTTAGTGTTGGAACTCTTGGTGTTGTATTACTGGTATCGTCATGTAGATTCAACCCAGACAACCAGGGTAGAAGAAGCATATAAAGTACATATTTCCCACCGTGACCATCTAGTTTTTTTCGGACAATATGTTTATATAAAGTGGAAATTGAGAAATACTCTAAATGCCGAGAAAGGGAGTTCATGTTCTCCTATAATACATTGTGGTGGTGGATGTTGGTGCTGGTGGTGCTTGTAGTAGTATTAATGGTGAGAATAACAAAGGAAGCGACAGAGAGGGAGACACAGTATTGTGACGAACTAGAGGCATGAGATCTTCAGCAGAAGCTCTACAAATACAACAATAAAACAAGATAAAGGACAAAATGTAAGGAACGGAAAACATCTAAGAAACAGTGGAATGAAAATGGAAGCAAGATCTAAGAAATGAAATAAATTGAAGATGTTTAAAGTAGTTTACGATTTTTTTAAAACGAAGTTTTGGTTCAAAAATTCAAAACTATCAATAAACGGATATGAATTTTGGTGTTATTATTATTATTATTATTATGATTATTGTTGTTGCTGTTATATTTTTATTGTTATTGTAGTTTGCATTATTCATTATTATCATTATTACTACTACTACTACTACTACTACTACTACTACTACTACTACCAAGCTATTTCCTTTTACTGGTATTACATCAATGTTTCTATGGTAACCTGCGAACTCAAATTGACGACCACACATAATCATTTGGGGTGCATGCGTTTGTGTGTGGAAGGCCAGTAACTGCTGGTTTCAATAAGAAGAAAAAGGAAAGAAGCTACGTAGACGAGATCTACTGAGACTATATATATTATATATATATATATATATATATATATATATACATACATGTATAGGAGTAAATGTAAGGATAAGCAAGTTAAGCAAGATATCAAAAACATTAAATACATTTAATGTACGTATGTTTACATATAAATTGGCACGACTTATAACGAATTGGAAATGTTATCGGGAATTAAACAGGTTCAATAAGAGTTTTACCATTCCAACAGCTGTTTCTGGGGGCTTGGTGGTTCGAAATAATTGTAAATTGATTCCATTATCGGATATGCCAAGCCTCCGTCTTCAGGGAAGAAGTTTACATTTGAGGTTTTTGACAGAACGGAGATTACAGATGCAATGATTTTGTGGAGTTTATTAAAAGGAAGAGTTAGGAGATATTTAGATAGAAAGTAGTGAGGCGAGTAGGGAATCATAGTAGTAGCAGTGGAAAGTAGGAGGGAAAGTAGGAGGGAAAGGGGATGGTGGTTGAGATACTTTGTGAATGGTAACTTTTGTGTTGGTTTGTATGACGGCTACAAAGTTAAAGCGTGAGATAGTAAAAATTGGAATGGCCAATATTTGAAGGAAAGAAGTTGACTGGTTCGGAGGCTGAGGGGGATTAGTAAAGTACGGAGAGGGGAGTGAGAGAAGAAGGAGGGGGATAAAGTGGGAGGTGAGTAGGTGGCCAAAATAATGGTTGTTAGTGGGATAAAGAAATTAGGTTGGTATTGGAGGGGCGTGTTATGGTATGGTAAGGTAGGTGAAATATGAAAAGAGGGATGTGAATAGAGAGGGGTAGTTGTAGATTTGTTAGTTTCCGAAGGAGTGGGGTACTGTTAAGTACTTTTCGAATGTGAAGACGGTGGGGAGGCCAGGAGTTAAGGAGGAAGTGCTCTCCACTGACGGTCGAAAGCAAAAGTTAGAGACTTCCAGTTGAATTTTTAATTATAATTCTATAGATATTTCTATCAGTAGTTGGACCTATTAATATACATATCGACATATTTAAACTTAAAATCTCTAAATTTTGCTTTCTCTTGTTTAGCGTGTATACATATATACATATTTTGTACTTCACACACAAACTATTCTATTTGATATATCTACAGCCACTCCTATAGAAAACAATGAATGTTAATTTTAATTTAATTTTATCAATAGCTCGTTTCTCTCTATATATTCCATTTTAGTACATATTTTTGATAAGTTTTTTTTTCAAAAAGCGAAGCTTTTAAAACAAAACCAAAACATTCTTCTTTTAATGTATTTATATAAAGGAAAATTAAAATGTACTCAAGTTTACGGGAGAAGAATTTTCGTTCTTCTTTTTCTTAAATATCTATTTACTCGTGTGTTACCTCTCCATATTTTTAAAATTAATATATATATATATATATATATATATATATATATATATATATATTAGAGAGATCATTCAGAACCGGAAGCAAAAATACCTTGCTACTCCTATGGATGTAATTTTTCCTCGGTCGTCTGGGTTACTACTCCCAACTGTTGTCGCCGCAGAGCGTCAAATTGGAGGTAATCGAACAGCATTATACAATGAAGAATGAGGTACTGGAAGAGGCTACAAAAACTGAATGTCTACTTCCTGGAGAAAAGGCGAGAAAGGTATGCAGTGATATAGATATGGAAGATATTGGAAGATCTAGCTCCCAACTTTGGAATTAAAGCTATACCAACCACCGAAATGGACGACACTGCACAATACCAAAGATACCGTCTCCTTCATCTCAGTTAAGGACCCAGTATTGCAACGCAACAGCTTGGATTTCAGGGGAGCACAACAGATTAACATTCTGTGAAGGAACCTAAAAGATCTTCGAAATGTAGACGTTAAAAAATCGGCTGGACAAAATTTCCGTCTGAAATCCCAGATGAGCTCACATCGCGGCAAGAGGCACAAGGAAGTACAGCTTCTTCACCAAAAACAGTAATGACGCCACAAAACACTGAAGAACGGGGCTACAACAAGGCCCTAGCCCTTGGCCGAAACCAATACAACAATAATAAAAAAACTAAGATTATATTTATCGGTTCTGGAAAGTGTTTGGAAAAGCTGCAAATTTTCCTGGATATGAGAGAGGGATTTTTGCATGTTCAGGTAACTACGAGAAATTAAAGGATTATGTACTCCCAGAGACTCACATATTTTGAAATTGCTAAAGTTAGATATACGTTTAAGAGTGCACTCGCACTAAAAGGGATGTTTACATACTCGAATAACCAGGGAGGAGAGTAATGTCAAATATTCACAGAAAATTGTCGATATAGGAGATTTTGAAGTTTCTCAACATGTTCGTTTGTGTGTCCGACTAGTGATCCCTGTAAAGATTTACGTTTCTAAAAAGTTATTTTGAAGGGAATTTTAAATTGTAGATATCCAGTTTTTAAAAGTTATCTTTCTGTTGTTGTTGGTCATCATCTTCTTGTTCTTCTTCTTCTTATTATTATTATTATTAAGGCAGATACATATATGTGTAATTCTGTATGCAATTAAATGTGAAAAGAGAACTAACATATGCAAGTATGTACATATGTGGGCGTCATTAAAAATTATTATGGATGAATAAGGATAAGATGGCAGCCACAAAAGCATGCGTCTATGAATGTTTGTATTTGTGTGTACAAACACGCGTGCATGGTCGGGTGGATTTCTGTACTCATTCACTGATACACACATTCACGCACACCTTGATAACCATCATACACGCATTCAGGCACGAACAGGTATATACGCAGGTATTATAGACATACTTGTGCGTATGTACATATGTATGCATCACTATCTATGTATGGGTGTACAAACACACACACACACAAACTCACACACAAGCACACAAGTTCACATGCTGTGGCGTTTACAGATATGCCGTTATGGACACCAAGCTAATACACACACATGCACACATAGTTGCATATAAGTATGTTCACAGCAAATCTGCATATTGATATACACAGCCTACCGTATAAAATTTGATATGTGGACATGCATAAGCTCTTGCGCATATGAGGTTACATGCATAATCATGTACAGAACGACAGAGTCTTATGAAAGTATTTACAAATGAAAGTCTTTCTGCACGCAGACGCTCACAAATGTATAACGAATTAATGTACTAAGATATTCATATGGAAAATAAAAAGGAAGAAAAAAATGAATTACAAGGTAGAAAGTTTCAAATGTATGGATGTTTAGCCAAACGTACAATTCAAGCTTGTTCTCTGGAGATAATTATATAGATATGAATATAGGCAGTTGTGTAGGCTATCTATCTGTCCGTCTATCTATGTGTCTGTTTATATGCATGTATGTATGTATGCTTTATGTAAAAATTGTTTGCAGTGGTGTATAGATTTTGTATATTAAGGAATTAGAATTTTGGACAATTATTTCTTTAGCGCTTTAATCTCGTTTCAGAGATTCATCGGGGATAAATACACACACACATATATATATATATGTATATACATATAGACATTTACAATTAACTGTCTCTATATATGTATATGGGCATATATATATATATATATACATACATACACAAACACACGTACGCATATCTATGTGTGTGTATGCATGTATACACCCTCTCGCGCGGCCGCACCCGTCCTTGCATACAGATATGGACACAAAAAAGAGAGTAATAGAGGATCCATTCCATGAAGAATGTAAGAAATAATGATTCCTCATTCGGTGCCATCAGTAAATTTTGGGGATAAAATGTAAGGCTTTTTATAAAATTTTATGAAGAATGAAAGAGAACTTGAGATCAATTGTTGCCTTAATAATGAAAATAAATAATTGGATGTATATTTGAAAAAAATCAATATTTAATATGATGGCCTTCAATAATGTTGAAAGATATGAAAGTGTGATGGTTTCTAAATAAATAATAATACACACTTTCCCATTGATACGTTCACTGCAGGTTCCTTGATAGGATTCCCCTTAGAATTCACATCTGAATTCATCTTGATTAATTTTATAGAAATGTTCACCTTACCCATAATTGTTGCACTATAGAAATATTTATGAATTGCAATGAATATTAACGATGTCAAGTTTAGTTTTGTTATTATCGCGTGTTTGTTATTAGCCACTGTTAGAAACCATTAATCTTCACCAAGCAATTTTCTGCGTGTTGGCAAAATATAATCTTTTTGTTTTTCAAGCTTGCTCCGTCAGCATAAGAGCATTTGAGTGAACGTAACGACGAGAAAACTCCGAGTTGTAGCTTACTAAGAGTCAGCTTTGAATGAATATTTGAATGTACCTGCGTTTGTGAATTCATAAATACAAACATTCCTACCTGTGTAATACATACGTACATACATACATACATACATACAAACAGATATACATACATAAATACATACAAGTATACATATATAAACATATATCATATGTAAACTGTTATCTGTTCGGCGTGTAACGATGTCTGTCCTTGTTTGTCCCGTCTATGTTTAGCCCCTTGTGGACAATAAAGAAATATATACACTGTACCGCCAGAAACAATTAAAAGTGACCCAAAGAAAGATCTCCTACAGCTGATTGTTTTAGACGTCATTGAAGACAGTCATGCCTTAAATAAGATCTGCAAAGTAAATTGCAAAATAAATCCCATATCACCATGCACACCTCCTTCCTCATAAAACTACCATTCCTTTCATTCTTTCCATCACATACTCCCCCCAAAATGCACACAGAAATACCCACATAATTCAACCAGCATTCGCACTGGTGGAAAGGGATACACATCCCTCTAGAAAACAGCTATTAAGGTTATATCGCCCGACGAAATGAATCCATGATGTTCATCTACTCGATCCTCATGGATAATACGGACTATGTAGTAATCATATCAGGAATATGGATTGTGATCCTAAGAAACATGGGATTTGTGGAAACGCGCGTATCGATACGTTAAAATACTTATCAATTCCATCCAAGGTTTATTATTATTACAATATATATATATATATATATATATATATATATATATATATATATATATATATATATATATATATATATATATATATATATATATATGCGTATGTGTGTGCCTGTGTGTGTGAGAGTGTGATTGTATGCTTGGGTACATCAAATAAAGTAAACAATTAGCAGAGTGCAAGTGGCCAGAGGCAAGAATTTTAGGAATTCCCAATATATTGAAATAAATTTCCCTTACATAGAAACGAAACAATGGACTAAAGTTATTTTTGAGTAAGGGAGAGAATCAAATAAAACGAACAATCATGGACGATGATAACATTAGAACAATACATACCAGCATGTGTGTGCGTGTGTGCAAGCTCGTATGAATCTCTCTCTCTCTCTCCTATCCTGTCTTTCTCTCGCTTTCTCCCCCTCTCTTTCTTTCTTTCCCAAGGAAAAAGAGAAAGAAAGAAAGTGAGACAGGTAACAGGCTGATGTTACTATTGGTCGTTTAATTTCGGGGTGGTGTATTAAATCATAGCGAGTTTAAAGATATTGTTTAGGTGTAACGTTGGTTGGTTACATAATTATGAAATAGGGGAAAATGATGTGTAATTATGTTTTGGTAGTCCAGAGAGACTGGAACTATAAGAGCGGCAAATAATGTCGGTTTAGTTGTTTTATCTATTTATCATGTGTTGTAGTGTAACAAATGGTTTGAATATATATTGAGAATTAATTTGTAACTTCGCAAACAAGCAATATAAACGATATTTTAGTGATGTTTCAATATCGCTAATACAAACATTCACATCTAAATATATATATATACAAACGCACACACACACACACACACACACACACACACACACACACACACACACATATATATATATATATGTATATATATCAATGTATGCATATAAGTATGAATGTATGTGTGTATGTATGTGTGTATGTATATTTTCAAAACTACTTGAATCACCAAGGCATCCGGGAAACATAAAATGTTTAAACATTTCTGTCGCCCGTATATTTCCACACACACACACACACACACACACACACGTATATATATATATATATATATATATAACTATATAGACATTTATATATGTATATATATATATATATATATTTATATAGACATTTATATATGTATGTGTGTATATATTAAACATTGGTCATAAAACAAACATCAAAATGAGTTAACGACTTTATATACGGTATCAAGCCTCCAACATACATCATATATAAATAAATATTAGCCATGGCTTTCATAATATATAAATTAAAATATAAAATATATAAGACATACAAATGCAGAAAACTACCGATGTAAAAATATACATATATGCGCAAAAAACACATATAGGAACGTCCCATCAAAAAAAGACGAAAAATTTATAAACTACTTTAAAATACTAAAAATATGTCATATAGTGAATTAGGGATTATATTATCCAAAGTACTCCACTGGTTTATCCCTAGCATATAATATGAAAGTCGTTGGTATATGTGTGGGATTATTGAAATTATCAATATTGGGGGAAATCAAGAAGAAAATGGAGAAGAAATGGATGTAATTAATAATTTATTTGTATTACAAAACGATGAGTATTTTTTTTTATGCATAACAGTACAAATAAGAATTTTAAATAGAAAAAGGAACCTACATATATCGTTCAGTCCTATCATGTAGTTGATGAGAATTTCGAGGCATTTAGTTTTATGCTCAGAAAGTTACCATATTCTCACTATATAGTGGTAGGACTTTAGAGTTAATATAGAGCACATGTAACGTAGGTAATCATATTTTTTCTCTTGAAGTATTCAGTCATTAATGGGTTAAAAGTTAAAAGGAATATATTGAAAGTAAATTTGATTGATCAGTTTTATATATTTATGAATATACGATATACTGTATATTATAATTTGAAAACAGATAATTAAGTAAATAAAGTATGCATAAAAATTTAAAACAAACTCAAGAAAAAAATAAAATGAAATAAAATGACAGTAAAAACATTGAAATATAAACCAGAATAACATAAAATAGAATAGCCTAAAATAGAATAAAATATACTAAAAATAAAATCTATGGATTATTTTTATTGCGAGGATAAAGGCGGTGCTCCAGCTTGGCGACAGACAAATGACAAACAGATTTAATAATAAAAGAATATATGATATGATGATGGTGGAGGATGGATGGAAATTTGAAAAATAACCGTTATAATGCGTATCTAGTGACACTTATTTAACGACCGTTATTGATTAGGATATGTAAATGCGTATTTAAATGAGAATTTTAGATTAATGCAATAGGACGTTGGGACAATAGACATCGAAACCATAGTGACTCATACGTGTTTTATTAAACTTATGCATGCACACAGATATACAAAGCGCATACACACACACACACACACACACACACACACACACACACACACACACACACATATATGCATAGATATATGTATAAAGGCATCTAAGACATCTTTTTGTAACATACAAATAAATTACTAATTACATCCATTTCTTTTTCATTTTCTAGTTCTTGTGTCTCTCCCCCATACATACATACATACATACATATATATATGTATATATATATATATATATATATATATATACATACATATATATATGTATATATATATATATATATATATATATACATACATATATATATGTATATATATATATATATATATATATATATATACACAGGTATTTATGTATCTATCTATCTATATATACATATGTGTATGTACCTAGATATGTATAGATACATACATATACATATATGTATGTACCTAGATATGTATAGATACATACATATACATGTATGTATGTATGTATCTCTCGCTATATATATATATACATATATATATACATACATATATATATATATATATATATATATATATATATATACACATACACACATATATATATATACATATATATATATATATATATATATATATATATATATGTATATACATACATGTACAAATAGTTTATTCTGCCAAATCTGAGGAATTCCGTCTTCTTTCCCCGAGAAACAACTTCATTTATGGGTGAGCGCTCGACGACCTTTGTAAGGATACATACTTAATTTGTAGTCGAGGAAAAGTTAGCTGACATGGAGGACAGGATCCCATTTGAATATTGAAAAAGATTCACGTGTTTCATAATGAATCACAACGAGTGTAAAAATGCCGACATCATTACTGCTCAATACTTTGTGAACAATGTAAACGTTGTAAGATGTGATAATGAGAGCTGCAGAGGCGACTACGTAACCGTGGCCTGGAGAAAGGGACACATCTTTGAACAGGTCCTTAAACTGAATTCGGGTGGTTACGCAAAGCTGCAGGAGACTGCAGTGACTTCGTGGCTGGAGATGGTTGTAACTGGAAGACCATATTATTGGCGGCAGGTTTCGGCTCCTTACCGTACCTGCAGAAAGAAACGAAAAGGATCCCAAGGAGAATTTTTCCTACTTCACAATCATTCGTCGGGATGTATCAATGAACGTTTCCACTCTTTCAATGTCTTTAAAGATACTCTGACAGCTCGATCATTCTTAGAGCTAAAATATATGAACCCACTTCGCATAGATATTTCGGCAGCTATTTACGTTAGATAAATTCAGTTTTTCTTTTCGACTATTTGGCTTCAATAACATACGATCTTAAAAGAAATTATATTCAGATTTTAGCCACTAGAGTTTGTAACAGACAGATGTAAACACTATGTGCTCAAATTCAATATCATTGTGGTTAGAAAAGGAGGAATCCACCATTTTTGCTTTAAGCATAAGATATTGTGCCCTCCGTTTAAGTGTCGACAGTGAATTTGTCACAAACAGATTGATATACTCTGAGATATAATTTTTATTTCAGTGTTTCCAAGGTTCCAGACGTCTCACATTTGCTTTGACAAAGAATTATTCCTTTTGGAAGAATAGATTTCTTGTTCTTCATAAAATTATCAGAAAAATGGTAAAATAAGAGTAAGACAAAATACAAAAGAAAACGATAAACAAAAATGTCAGTGAGAAAAAAACAATCATTATGTTGCCAAAAAAATGGCAACAGATAGAATGACAGAAATGGTATAGAAATTGAAGAATCCTGAAAAATGCTAGTGACAGTGAGGAAGTGAAAGAGAAGAGATAGAAGACAAGTTGATATTGAAACAATGGTTGTGGAGAAGGCTATTGACATGGTGTGTGGGGAAATAACATTTCTTTGGTAAGCAATTCTGATTTGGTCTCGGGACAGTGTATAAAATATTTAAAAGAAATATTGTTATTTTGCATTTAAAATTCTACACAGTCTGGACCTGCTGTTTTTTTTTTGTTTTTTTTTGTAAAGTGATAGAGAACGGGAACTTTACATATAAGGCGACATGAATATGTTAGTGAAATTCCTGAATATAAAAGTGACCGAACCAAAACCTCTCTAAAAGGCAAATATATTTCTGTTTAATTCAAAATAACAACAACAACATCATCTGATTAAGATTTGGAGGACATAATTGAAGAACCAGAACGCCAAGACACACTCATATATACGTTCATACATTCATGTGTTTGTATGTGTGTGCGTGTCTATTATATGTATATATTAGGTCATCCCATAATTGATGCGGTTTTTTATACTTCCTTTATTTTTTTCAAATTTAAGATAAACAAATTTCTTTTTAATCTATAATATATACTCTTCTTCATTTTCTACAATTCTCTACGATTTATCTGGCAGACTTGCAAGTTCAATCTTTCAAAGTTCACTTGTCTGTGACGAAAAATGCTCTCGCAGTATTTTTCTGACCACGTCTGTAGAATTGATATTTTTTTTCCGTCCAAATAATTTTGAAGAATAAGATAAAATTACTACCTGCTTTTATAGCAAGTTGACGGAGGTAATTTATCCCATCCCCCTCCAACTATTAGTTCACGCAATTGAAAAAACCGCATTATTTATGGGATGACCCAGTATGTGTGATGTCAAAGAAAAATAGATAATTTAGTGAGAAGGTGAAGGAAATGGAAGACGAGAATTTCTTATAAATAGGCAAAACTCCATGTATATAGAAGTGATTTCCATGGAACGCTAAGTTTTACAGCATTTAAAAAAAACCCATTAGACATATAATGGTTCTGAGATTTGAGAATGACTCCAAACAAAAGGGTTTTTTCTGGCTACACTAGTGTTATGTTTTTTAATTTAACTCCCACGTGAATATTCTCATCTGTAATTGACATTTACATTATTTCCGATAAATGGCGATATTTCGAGTAAATAGTCTGCAGTGAAAAGTTTCATAAAATCCTATTTATATCAACTTGGCTCAATGCAGGGTTAAAGCAACTTACATAATCATATCTATTTCTGGACAAAACGGATTAGAAAGAAACTGGATTTTCTAACACTCTGTTATTGAGCTGATTTTCTAAATGTTACGGGTTACTATCAAATGTTTCTTTATAAAATTTATGATTATAATTCTTCTCGTTATTCACCCAGTCATCATTTATTGTTGTCTACCTGGTTCGCAATGACTGAATATAGCTAAGATTCTTCACAAGATTTTTACAAGGAGGGAAAACTTTATCAAAGATATACCAAATAGCTATTTGAGATTTGCATTCCATTAGCTCTTAATTCCTACTTAGATTATAGCTTTTTTATACTATCATCGTCTAGTTACAGATGCAATACGTATATCCATAGACATAAATAACATGTGTGTGTGTGTGTATGTATGCATGTATATATATATATATATATATATATATATATATATATAGTTGAAATTTATAGAAAACAAAAGACGAAGACAGGAGTATGTACAACAAGCAAGTGTATTAGTTTGACGGTCGGGAAAAATGGAAAAGTCTCTTACACTTGGAGCCTACGCTCTTCAACAGAGAGGAATAAGAGTAAATACACAGAGCGAGAATAGAAAAAATGTTTTTTGTTGTTGTTTTTTTGTCTTTTTCCATTTTTTGAACTTATATACTTACTTACTTTGATGGGTTTCGGCCAGTACTAGCCTAGGTCATGTCTAACTTAATAGCACCGCCTGGAAACGTCATTCAAATCAGGAATCGGACGACATAGCCAAGTCGAGGAGAGAGTTATTGTTTACAGAGACATAGCCGAGTGTAGGAGGTTTATCTGGCATTTTTTGAAGGAAATTGTTCAAAGACATCTTGAACTTTATGGGGTCTGTCTCTGCTTTAATGTGTTTCAGTGTAATGTTAAAGAGACCACAGTGGACAACTGTATTCAAGGTGGAGTCGGGGAAAAGTAGAAAAAAGAAGGATAATAGTGTGGATATCTCTCGACTGGAAGGTTCTGAGAATCCAGGAACCTGTCAACTTTGCTGTTTATAGGAGCGGTCCAGCTTATGTTGTTGTCCACAATTACTTCCAAGTCTCTGATGTTGTTGGATGCCATGAGAGATTCTCCTGAAGGAAGGGTGAGTAGGAGTCAGGGTATCCTTTTTTCCGACGTGGATTAACTCAAATTTGTCCTCGTTCAGCAGCATATTATTTTGTCCGCCCATTGGAAGACAGCCAGTAGATCTGACTGAAGGCATGCCCGGTCACCCACTTCATTGATGACCTTCAAGACAGCGATTGCGTGAAACTATTCGTCGTAGTATGCTGTGGGACCAACCATGTTAAGCTGGTGAAAGGGTTTATCAAGCCTGCTAAAACTCAGCAACAGATGTAAAATTCTGTACCTGAAAATGCTTGCTGCATGCAATCAAGCAATATGCATGGCACTCACTGAGACGTATCTAATCTCTAATACAAGAGTATGTTGTACTTCGTACAAAAACCAGAAAAAAGAATCCATGGAGGGGTTTCTACGTACATCTGCGAAGATGTCACACCATTGCATTCATGCAGTTGGTTCATTCAGTATTGTGGAGAGGAGGATGCCTAGTTCCTTTTTGAAGACATATATTTCCATCATATGCAAATTTCTTAATTTGCATCTGTAGAATTAGAATTAGCTTTCTCCTTTCTGGTTTTGAGAACCTTAATTTCTCAGGATTGGCATTTAAGCAGTGTGTTACATATTCCAGGGCACCAACAATTGCATGCATATACCTAAACTTGTAATCTGGATACAGTAACTGCAGATTTCTCGATACTTCAGCAGAGCTGTTCTCTTTTTCACTGATTTTTAGCTTAATGTTAACATCCGCTGGGCAGCTAATTTCCACAACTCTACACAGTTTCTCTTCTCTATCCCAAATCATTATATCAGGTTTGTTGTGCTTACATTTTATTGAGGTCTTCACTGGGACATTCCACCTATACTCCTTTTTATTATAAGTGGGCATGGCTTCTACCATACTGCAGGTTCTTCTTTGTCCTCGGCGTTATCTTTCCGACGGATTTCATTATAGAGTGTTTTAGCTACAACACCACGTATAATCGGTAGATAACACCGTGATGATATTTTCGGACAACTGCTTATGATCTGGGTGATATCGTCGGTGATATTTCCACAGAGTCTGCACCGGTTGCCACATTTTACGGCTTTTCATGCATCTCTATCCCTTTTGTTTATCAGGTACTTGGTTGATATTTCCTGTTCCTGGATTGCAGACGCATATCCTTTAAAGTGGGAAGTAGTAAACCGGCTATTGATCCACGATACACTCCTTTGATGATCAATGTTACGATCATCTTGAAGCTTTCTACTAACATATCCATGCATGGTCTTCTGCTCATATAGACTCATTCTTTCAACTGGTGACTCATTGCGGTAGAGTCGTATGGCTTCTTTGGGTATGTATTCTAGGCTATGACAGAAAGAGTGCTACTCAAGGAACTGCCTTATGTATGCATGTATGTCATTAAGTTTTATTTCAAGGTTTCTTGCCAATAGAGGAGGAGCCGTTTTCTAACCGAGACCCAAGTCTCCTTCACTTGAATTTCAACATCAACAACAGGCTATTTTTGTATGCATGCGCGCATATGTTCAGATGTGTATGTTTTGTTCTATGCACGTCTTCTGACGCTTATACATGCATATCTACACAATGTTACTTCTCGATCTCGTATGTCTCTCTGTATGTAATTATGTCTGTATGTATGTAATTATTCGGTCTATTTCAAGATTATTTACCAATAGAAAAAGAACTGGTTTCTAACCTAGATCTAAGGCTCCTACATTGGAATTTCAACGTCAACAACAGGGTATTTTCGTTTATCTGTGTATGTATGTATATACGTATGTATGTATGTATGCATGCATGCATGCATCTATGTTTTGCGTGTATGTATGTATAACATGTTCTTGTGTCAATGCGGGTGATGACATTTTGTATCCCCGAACGAATGCATTACCAATATATAATGAAGAGAAATTGAAGATGCCAACATATGCAAAGTAACCATATTTAAAACATCCAAAATTCAAAAACCATATTTCTCACAATGTTACTAAAAAACATAGCTAAAAATAGAAAGAATATTTAGTTGGGCTAACTCCTGAGTCGAGCGCCTGTATATCACTCCTTAATTTTGTAGGTTTTCTCCTTCGATGTGAAATACTTATGTATATATTATGAAGTCTAGAGAAGTAAAGACTACAAATGTATACTTAACGTCTGGCTTGAGAGAACATAGTAACAATAATCAATATGAGATATCTCATTGTACATCGTAAGAGAGTTCAAATATAGAAAACAGTCTGTGCATTTTATAAAGTACTTAAGTTGAATAACCTGACAGCAAAAGCAACGAAAGAAAAGTGACTGTTTGACTCTTGGTTGGATGTAGAAGTTATGAGTACACTACAAGATATGTTGAATTACAATTAATGAAGAGAAACCTTAGAAATATTTAACTATAGCGAGGTTCAGAAACTGAACTGACAGTATATATAAATGTGTGTGTGTGTGTGTGTGTGTGTGTGTGTGTGTGTGTGATGCACAACCCGCTCCGGAAATGGCACCCACAAACATTAATGCAACGCCCAACGGCTAGGACACGCCCATTCATGTCTATCTATCTGTCTGTCTGTCTGTCATTCTCTCTCTCTATCTCCCTGTCTCTCGTTCTATCTATTTTTCTCTCTCTCACTATCTGTCCGTTTGTCTCTCGTTCTATCTATCTATCTTTCTAACTATCAATCTGTCTCTTACTCTCTTTCCCTTTCTCTGTATCTCTCTATCCATATATCTATCTATTTCTCTCTATGTATCTATGTGTGTGTGTGTGTGTGTGTGTGTGTGTGTGTGAAAGCGCGTGTCTTAGTAGTTACGGTATTCGACTCTCAATGTGAGGCATTGTGTGAGTGTCAGTGTCCCGCCACCATCGATTGACAACCGATACTGGTGTGTTTAGGTCCCCGTAACTTAGCCGTTCGGCTAAAGAGAACGATAAATTATGTACTAGGCTTAGAAAGAATAAGACGTAGGGGCAATTTCTTCAACTAAAATCCTTCAAGGTGATGCTCCAGCATAGCCGCAGTTAAATGACTGAAACAAGTAAAAGAATAAAAACTGTCCGTTGACCGAGTTTCCAACTAACGTCCGATCTCATTCACCTCTCATATCATCAAGGTACTTGAGAGGGTGGTGAGATCATGGATAACCCACTTTCTTGAAACAATAGACTGCTGAACTCCAACCAGCATGGGTTCTCTAATGGAAGGAACTGCCTAAGGCAGCTCCTGCATCACTTTGATGAAACTTTGAGAGCTTTGGGCGAGGGCTTGAATAGTGATGTCTTCTACCATGATTTCAGCATGGCGTTTGACAGGGTGGATCATTAGATTCTTTTGAAGAAAACTATCTAACTTTGGTGTTTCTGGAAAGTTACTACAATGGATCAAGTGTTTCTTGACAGGCAAAACACATGTTGTAGTCGAAGAAATAAAATCAAGCCCAGCCAAATTTAGTAGTGCTGTCCCACAAGGCACCGTGTTGGGCCCACTTCTTTTCAGCATCTACGAGAATGACATTACTGACATCATCAAGCACAGTAACATAAGAATCTTTGCAGATGATTCCAAGATCCAGAAGCTCATCAATGAAGTGGGTGCCCGGACATGCCTTCAGTCAGATCTGCTGGCTGTCTTCCAATGGGCTGAAAAGAATAATATGCTGCTGAACAAGGACAAATTTGAGTTGATCCACTTCGGAAAAGAGGATACCCTGAAACCTCCATACTCCCTTCCTTCAGGAGAAACTCTCATGGCATCCAACAGTATCAGAGACTTGGGAGTAATTGTTTATCATATGCTGGGCCGCTCCTATACACAGCAAAGTTGACATGGCCCGCAAAATGTGTTCCTGGATTCTCAGAACTTTCCAGTCGAGAGATATCCACACAATTTTCCTTCTCTTCTCCACTTTTACCCCACACCAACTTGAATACTGTTGTCCACCATGAAACAAAGTATGAAATATCAAGCACCTCAAATGTCAACTAAAAAAAAGATAGATGGCATGACAGGCCTTGACTATTGGGGTCGACTAGAAAAGCTCAATGCCTCTCCAATGCCTCTGTGAGCGCTACATCATCTGCATGATGTGGAAAATAGTCCATCAGCATTACCCAAATGATGTTGGCATCACCTTTAAAATAAAGCCAATACCTCGGCCCTGTGCTATCCGCCCACAACAAAAGTCAAACTCGCATCATATAAAAACAATATGGCACAATTATTTTACCTCAATTGGCCTCGCTCTTTTTAACATTACCCTGAAACACATTAAAGCAGAGACAGGCCCCATAAAGTTCAAGACGTCTTTGAACAATTTCCTTCAAAAAATGCCGGATAAACCTCCTATACCCAGATGTGTCTCCGTAAACAATAACTCTCTAGTCGTGCTGGCTATGTTGTCCGATTCCTGACTTGAATGACTTTGCCAGGTGGTTTTATTAAGTTAGACATGGCCTAGGCCAGTACTGGCCGAAGAGATAGATATGCCATAATATACATCCATAATATCCTGGAGGGACTTGTCCCAAACTTTGGCATCGAGAGTTACACAAATACTAGAACAGGGCGCCACTGCATAGTGCCAAGATATACGACAAGATACTGCAACAGCCTGGTCTATAGGGGACCACAGCTCTTCAATATCCCGCCGAAAGACCTACATGGGTGGGATGTAGGTATTTTATATACATATTATATATATATACATATATATATATATATATATATATATATATATATATATACATATACATACAGAGTTATTGAAAAAAAAAAGAGGAGATTTCAAATTTATTTTTAAAACAAACGGTAAGCGACACAAAAACACATTCTACATATTTCTTGATAGGGGAAGTTTTAAAGTTTATAGCTGAACATGATCAATTGAATCAAGCCTTAAATAAAATAATATTTCAATTTTGTTTTAATGTTCCATTTTGTTTATTTTATTTAAAGTTGTATAATTTTCATTTGTGTAAACCCTTAGAAAATGGTGACGCCACAAGAAAAGTGCAACGTGAATTTCGCCGCCAATTCAATAAAAAATCCACCTCGTCACAAGCACATATACGAATGGCATAAAAATTTCACAGAAAATGATTTCGATGTTTCGATGTTTGTCGAGCAACACATGGAGCTCATGTTAAGTGCAGACTCCCTTAAAATAAACTTTAAAACTTTACCTATCCAGAAATATGTAGAATGTGTTTGTGTCTCTTACCGTTCGGGTTAAAAATAAATTTAAAATCTGCTCTTTCTTTTTGAATAACCCTGCATACTATATATATATATATATATATATATATATATATATATGAGTGTACAATATATAAGAAGAATCCGAGGGAATAATTACAAGGTAGCTAAATGCCGCCTATGTGTCCTAGGAAACAATGGAAACACTTGTGTGAAATTCGAATCCGGGGACAAGCAAGATATAGTTAGGAGGAAAATAGGGAAAATAGAAAAAGGAGACAAACGTTCTGAAGATATAAATGATTTAATAACATCTTGAGCGTTTATCTCTTTTTTTCTATATTTCCTGTACACACATACACACACACGTAATATGATATACTGTCACATACACACATGTACAGAGAAAGAAATTAAGGGGTGTGAAACGCAGGTCATTATGCTCTGGACTTCCTTAAATTATAAGTTTGCTACCCAGGAATACATAATATATAATTAAAGGACGCTAATGTTAAACATTAAAATAATACAAAAAAGTTCCAATAATTATGGTAAAACAGTGAAGACAACTCTGTGATTTCAAGAATCAAATTATTGGTTTACATATTATTGTATGGCGTCAGAAAATCTGTAGTGTTTCTGTTAATATATGGAAGTCTTAAAACAGGAAATAGATCGATGATCAATGATGTGATCATATGTGATTACTTTCTTTGTAAGTAGGTATTCTCTAATGGCATGTGTCTTTCATACTATGAGTTTTTAGAACATAAAATACTTGAGGTTTAGTTTCTGAACCCAAAGCATTAATTATCGGATTGAGAGGGATTTAAAATATGCTATAAATAGAATTGTTATAAGAACATTTATCCATTGATATAGTCTTCTCTTGCGTGTGAATCAGAGTTAACAATAATTATATGATTTAGCGTACAATAATTCTATGAATTAAAAGACGGAATATTGTATTAAATGGTTCAGTTGTAAAATAAATATCTATTTTAATGTTATATTTCATGCAAGAAGCATTAAACATTAAAATCAACAGATCTATGCTGGTGAGGCGAAGACAACACTGGCTCAGTAACTTATGTGGTTTTAAACATTTCAGTTAATAGTGGGGAGGCAGTTAGACGTATTCAGACTTGCTTAGACTATTTGAAGCATAACCGAGATCATTTAAGCTGAAACCCCAATTACATCCTTGCTGCTATTTTGTATAAATTAACTGAGTGGTCAGAAGTCCTCCAGATTTCTGTTCACTTGCCCCGCCAAACATCGGACTATCACACTCAATTGCAACATTCTTCAGATATTGGACACAGCCAACCAATAACAACACTTTACTCAATTATATTGAATTTCTATCCATTGTTTAATTAATATATAAGAAGATATTGTACGCGTTTGGAAATATTCCAGGTCAAATGATAAAAGATTCACAGAGAAAAACATTCTAAGCTTCCACACGGCTACACTTTGAACGCATCCTGTGTCACGTGACACGGACATAAATGAGAACGATCTCATGAATTGGCAGATTTCCCATGACTTGGAAATCACAACGCAGTATTTTCCCGAATGAAAATCCATATATTGACAACTTAAACACAGCCCGACATCCCATTCAATGAGATTCTTCTGAAGAGGCAGGCGCGAAACCTTGTCAACACTTAAAGCCAAGAAAGAAATAAGTTCAATAGGGATATCTATTACAATCAAGTTTTCAGTTATTGATTTGTTACCGTACAAATGTAAATATGACAAATTCAAGCGCGCACGCGCACACACACTCACATACATGCACGTTCTCATATACACACGCAGGCGTGCACATAAACACAAACACACATGCAGACACATACAGTCACACATACATCCATACAAAGACACGCGCACAGATACTCTCAGTATCTGTCTCTGTGTGTGTGTATGTATGGCTCTCACTCCCCCTCTTATTGTTTCGTCCCCGTATGTGTCCGTGTGCGCACATGTATTTATAAGGCATATAGGCATTCACACATAAAGACACGCGCATAAACTTTCTCTCTCTCTCCCTCCCTTTTATTATTTCGCCCCCGTATGTGAGCGTCTATCTAGACAGCTTATATTTGTTCACAAACACACATACGAAGCAGATCATGAAGTTTTGTCCAGAGATACTGACATTATTGCGAAGAATAGAGATACGAATTCTCACTAGAGTTTACTCCACTAAACACACCAAACCTTCAAGACCAGGCACTAGGTTAAGTATTTCGACCCAGAAAAGAGGAACTGCACAGCACGATTCATAGTAAATCTTCCCCAGGATGATTCTGTCAATTTGGAGCACCGGGAAAAAGATATTTGCCAAGTGTACCAGGCAATGAGATAGAAACCACATAGTTAAGGAGTGAAGCTCTTAAACCTCATGCCACTGCATATAAGTAGTTCTTTTTGTTTTTGCATTCCTTCGTACAATTTTAAACTACATTTTATTGTTCAGAAACGGATCAAAAGTTTAGACTTAAATCATGACCAATAACAATTCCACTTCACGAATGTGCCGTCATTATAAAACCATTGATATATCTACATAATTCTACTCAAGCCTTTCTATACCAATAATAGTGGATACAGATTTTACCTACGTTATTGGCAATTCAGGTTTTGGCAAGTGTAATTTCAATACTGCAAGCTTTTGGCAAAGATTTAAGGATTTGTAATCGTAATACAAGAAGACCAAAATGGCGACACTTTAGTTGCCTTTATTAACATACTCGAAATTTCCTTTCCGCTTGGCTTTAAATCTGTCAAAAGACTCGTTTGTTTAATAACATTGCAACATTTCGTATTAAATTTGATTTTCACAGTGCGGTTTTATTATAAAATGAAAAATGTTTAAAAAACATTATCCACAAAATTCTCTGAAATATAACCATAGAAAACAACGAAAAGTATGTAATCACATCCTCCACTTATTCTAGGTATTTAATATCCTAGATACAGTAAATTTCATATTACCTACATTTGCGATCAAGAAAAAGAATATAAAGGAACTATATTGTCATGTTCTGACGCAACACGAACGAATGACAATTTACTTATCACCACACTTACACATATACGACGGGCTTCTTTCATTTTCGGCCTACCAGTTCAACACACAAAGCTTTGGTCGGCTCGAAGCAATAGTACAATTCACTCGACCAAGATGCCACGCAGTGGGACTGAACCCAGCACCAAGTATTTAAGAAGCAAGCTTCTTAACACGAAGCTATGCTAGCGCCTATATATATATATATATATATATATATATATATATATATATATATATATATATGTGTGTGTGTGTGTGTGTGTGTGTGTGTGTGTGTGTGTGTGTGTGTACATGCGCACGTGTGTATTTCCTTCCTTTGCTGAGCGTCTGATACTACAGTACTTGTACCACGTTATTGTCACACTGAATCTCTCTGAGAACTACATTGAGGATGCGTATGCTTGCGATGTGCTCAGCCTCTAACACACTAATTGATTAGATCAACTGGTACCCACATCGTCGCAGCCGATGTGGTACCAATATATATTTGGTTGGTGCATAATTATTGCGACTTTTTTTTTCAACAAATTTTATTCAACAAAAACAATAACAACATGTAACAAAAACATGTTTGGATGATTATTCCGGTGTAAATTCACCCTCTACAATTACTGTTTCCCACGTGCTTGGCAGACAGTCGGACCGTCATTTAAAGATGTTTTGTTGAATAAAATTTGTTGAAAAAAAGCCGCAATAATGATGCACCAAGCCTATATATATATATATTTATATATATATATATATATATATATATATATATATATATATATATATGAATATGTATGTGATTAAAAAGAATTTTAACAAGTTAAACTTATGGGAAAGATATTATCTATTCTGTGCATGCGCTTTAATTGTTTAAAAGGTTGACTAATGAAAGCGCTAGCACAAAAAAACACCCACTGTACCAAAAGGTTTGAGGTACTCTACTTCATAAATATTATTTTGAATTAATAACATATTAAAAACCATCTCACTTTAAATACTGTTCATGGTTCAAGCATTTTTGCCAAGTGATTTGCATACTCACACACAAACTCACGCACACACACTCACATATCAATAATATTCATCCTTTCTCTTAAAAGTACACGGACTGAAATTTGTGGGGAACGAACTAGTCAATTACACCGACCCTAGTGTTTCACTGGTACTTAATTTATCGACTCCAAAGGGATAAAAGGAGAAGTCGACTTCGCCAGAATTTGAACTCGGAACGTAAAGACGGACGAAATGCCGCGAAGCATTTCGCCCAACGGCTAACGATTCTGCCAGCTCGTCGACTTTATCATCTCTTCCGGTTCTATAACGCGGAGTTACTGGGGGTCTATTTGTTCTTTTTGTAACTGCGTTTTCATTTTCCTTAGGTATGGATTGGACTGCAAATTGCATGAGTCTGCTTGGGCCCGTTTTTGTTATTGGTGAGATTTTATTTTTCCTAGTTGCAACATTCCATCGTTGTTTTTTGTGTTATGAATTGGGGTTTGTCCGTAAGCCCCCACTGTTTTATCCTTTTGAGTTTTATGTTATTTAGCTTGTGTATGTTGTATTGTGTTGAGCCATAACGAGGTAAAGTGCCGAACACTGGAAAAACGAGCTTTGAAAAGAGACAGGTAAGAGTACGTCTTGTCTTTAGGAAGGAAGTGGAAAAAAGATGGAAGGTCGTTAGTTACGTATGAGCAACGTGATATTCAAAGAGAAAGCGTGAGAGGGAGAGAGAGAGAGGGTACGATGAAGGGGAGAGGAGAAGAATTAGAGAAACGGCGGGAGACAAAAAATAGAAACAAGAACAAGAGAAGGAGATAATGGAAAACTGATGAAGGGATGTTCTTTATATCGCCCGTCGCGTTTCTCTGTTTGTTTCCTTCGTTGTTCGAAAAACAGTTCGCTTTCCATGCTTTTGTTTTTTATATTCTCGTTTCCCATTTTGTTCACGTTTGTTTGACGCCCCGTACCCATATATGCATGTATATATACATACATTATATATATATATATACAGATGTATGTCTGTCTGCATGTATGAATGTATGTATATATATATATATATATATATATATGTATGTACAAGTAAAATAGTTACTATATTCACATCATATCCGTAAGCAATTCTTCGACATAATATACAATGGACTCATACATATCGCATTTATATTTTACTTCACATGGTTATCAAGTTGTATAATTATGTTTAAATTTTCATCTCAACCAAGCACAATGTTTTCCTTCTTTATTTGCCTAAAACATTCTATGATTCTAGACTTAATGTAAGTCAACAACGTATCAATTGTCACAAAGCTGAGTTTCTGAACTATGAATATAGATGCACAAACGCGGTGAATCCATGAAAATCATATATATCGATCATTACCTATCGATCTCTCTCAGTATATATAAACACAATGCGTATTATTCTTGACTGTATCTGTGATCACATACATTCATTTTGAACACCCAAACACACACACACACACACACACACACCCACACACACACACACACACACACACACACACAAACAAACAAACAACACACACAAACAAACAAATAACACACTCAAACACGGAAACACACAAAATAAATAACACAAACACAAGCACACACACACACACACACACAGAAAAACGCACACACACATATGCGTGTGTGTGTATGTGTGAGTGTATTGCTGTTGTAAGGGTTATATTTTGTTTTCGCAGCATCGGTATGTAATCTAGACTTTGAAAGATACTGACATCTTCCATAATATCACTGACCCTTGCCTGACCTTTGGCACAATCTACTTCAGTAACTTTCTTTGCAGGATATTTTTCACTTCTTTTCTCTCAAACATGGCTGATAAGTTTGAGTTCAGAGCTTTCCTTAGAACATAATCTAGGCATATTAGGAAAGGATATAAAGAGACGGTATCACTCCTTGTAGCATCCATGCTGTATCTATGTTAGTAGAAACTCTAGCTTTAGTATTCTGATATAACATCATGATATCATTCAAGTGTTTCCAGGAATTCCATATACTGGCAATAACTCTCCCATTTTCCCTAAATGGATCGAATCAAAAGCATTTGTAAAATCCATAACAATAAGGGCTGCAGGTATATTTTTCTTCTTCACGCTAAGTTCCAGTTGCGTTTCATTCTGTTTCACTGGCTTAATAAGACATGCAGCAAATAACAACAAAGACAAAATGACAACGCATTTTTTATTAACATTATTTTTCACTTAATCTGAGAATGAGTTAATTGAAATAATTTTGGTGTTTCCAAACATTCATTTTTGCAGAAATTCAAGAAAAGATAGAAAAAAAGAAAATATCGCTAATTGAGAAATATGGGTAAGACCATGTCGAGTTGAAATATAACCCTGTACAAAATAACTGTACAAATTATGCGTAAATGTGTAGTTTGAGTGTGACTGTATGTACATCTGTTTCCTTACTAAACATCAATGTGTTATTTTGCGTGTTGCTATTATTAATGTATTACGTATGTATGTATTCATGCATGCACGTGTATATATATATATATATATATATATATATATATATACAGGAAGTTAATTATATGGACAGTCTAAGAATGATCAATTCTTTTGCATCCACAAAAAGCTTAGACCTATAGACAGTTTTGTATCTGCAGATTTGAAAGAGGTTGTCCACGGCAATTGGAACCTGAGCGTTCTATGGATGCCAGACCATCGGTCACTCTATGGCAGGCCAAATAATTAACTTCCTCTAAATACATGATACATGGCTGCTGTAACGTTTAGCGGATGCTTTTTTTCGGATATAAGATCCACTGATGATCTATGCACACACACACACACACACACACACACACACACACACACACACACACACACACACACACACATAAATATATTCATTTATTCTTTTACTTGTTTCAGTAATTTTACTGCCGACATGCTGGAGTACCGCCTTTACTCGAACACATCGACTCCAGGACTTATTCATTGTAAGCTTAGTTCTTATTCTATCCGTCCATTTTGCCGAACTGCTAGTTTGCGGGGAAATAAACACACCAACATCGGTTATCAATCGATGGTGTGGGGACAAACACACACATTATCGATGGACTCCTTTCAGTTTCCTTCATACATACATACATACATACATACAAAGCCTTGTGATTGGATTTGGTAAAGTGTGTGTGTGTGTGTGTGTTCTTGTTGGCACTCAGTCACTTACGACGTCGAGGGTTCCAGGTGATCCGATCAACGAAACAGCCTGCTCTTGAAATTAACGTGCAAGTGGCTGAGTACTCCACATACACGTGTACCCATAACGTAGTTCTCGGAGATATTCAGCGTCACACAGTGCGACCCTTTGGATTACAGGAACAACTGAAACAGGAAGTAAGAGCGAGAGAAAGTTGTGGTGAAAGAGTAGAGCAGGGTTCACCACCATCCCCTGCCGGAGCCTCTTCAAGCTTTAGGTGTTTTCGCTCAATAAACACTTACAACGTCCGGTATGAGAATCGAAACCGCAATCCTATGACCGCGAGTCCGCTGTCCTAACCACTGGGCCTCCTCCACATTATATATATATATATATATATATATATATATATATATATATATATATATATAGCGGCGTACGTATACAGTTGTGCTCATCTTATAATGGGTATGTATCTAAATTTTGTACTACACTTATTCTATCTTTTAGTCCCTCTCATACTTTCTTCCTCTTTTCTTTTTCTCGCGTCCCCTCTCTGTCACATTTCTTGGCCTGACTGCCGACCACCAACACCTCTAGCCTCCTATGTTTCTGCCTTTAGGCTTTCACTTCAAAAACGGCAGCTAAATTTGATTCGTCCTATGTCGAAAGACGTGCGTGTGTGCGTGTGCGTGTGTGTGTGTGTCTATCTATGCACCTATTTACATCTATATGACAACAAATGTAATGCATGCATTTCCGTATATTCATGAACAGTGCTTCAGCTTCTGTCATATTGTGGGGCTTGAGAAATCGAGAATGATTGGAAGCTAAGACAGACAGGTAATTATGTTAGTTTTGTTGATAATAGAATGTTTTTAATCAATTCACTCTCCGCAAATGAAGGGCAAAGTCAAATTGTTTTTGTAAGCGCCTAAATCTGCGTACCAGGATTGTGCTAGCGCTGAACATTATGAGAAAAAAAGCAGAGAAAAGCGAATGTAGATGTGTTAGTGTATGTGTTTATAAGGTTGTTACAAAACTTGGTCAATGGGAATTTCAAAGATAAATATAAGGAAATATATTGTGCTGGAAGCAGATATTTTTAATTATTAAAAGTGTGGATTAATAATACAGGATGTGTACGTGCTATCACATATACAGACACAAACAATCAACCGTATACAAAAATACACACTTATACACACACATACATATGCTTCTATGCAGAAGCAATATTAAATGAAAATAACCATTTATATATCATATATGTACAGAATTTTATCACCGCTGCCGTACAATTTTCGTCCGTTACTCAAATATTTGTGTTATTTAATACACTACGGCCAAAAGAGATTTTATCTGCGAACGAATACATCACCTAATTCAGCTAAGAAAGGTTGCAAAAACGGAGCGTAGGAATGATGTATAACGAAGAGGTGATTTAGTATGGAGAAAGAAGGCGGAAAAATATATGAGAATACAGAACGCAAAACGAAAATGTTGATTTCTGCATAAGACGATATCGTAGCTAGAGAAACATGAACAGAAGCGATAAAAAATATATACAAAATGAAATAAAATCGTATAATAAAAGGAGAAACATAAATTATGAAAAATTATAGAGAGAAAAGATGATAGGAAACTTGAAAGTCGATGTAATTTTCCATAAATCATTCCTATAAAAAAAATGGATAAAAATATATGAAGCTTACTGTTTCTTTTTTTTTTTTTCGTGTTTGTGTGGAACAATATAAATATTTGATACTGAAGCATGAATAGGTGAGTCTCAATAATAAACATAATTTCGTTGTTTTGGTCCTTGTATTTGTTGATGTGACATAATGTTCACATCCCACTGGACTCCTCTTTGTATTTTACCAATTTAGGGGTTAATCAAGCTAAGTACTATTAAAAGATTTCAGCCTGTTGTACAGAGCGTTGCAGCCACCCGTTTATATATTAGACATCTGCCTCGTCAAACGAAAAGCAATAAGTTAACTTCACAAGGGGGAAAATTGTTAGAAATTGCCTGAACGCACTAGGATGAAATATCACAGAATTTTCTTTCCTCCTCCGAAAGCGTTCAGATGAAATCCCGTTGGAGTCTCCATTGATTTTCATAATTCCAATCAATTCAATAAGAACCAGTAATGTTTGGTTGTAAATTTAATCGATTTCCCTTGCTGGTACTGATTGTTTTCGTTCTCTAAAGAATTCCTTTTAAAATATAGAAGGCGCTGTGTTTGGCCGATGCACGAGGTAGAAAGCCTACATGATTCACTATGTATAGTCTTCGGTGTTTTCTGTCCTACGTTCCAATCACCTAAAAGTCTATTTATATTTTATGTTAGCGTGACTAGAATCTATCAGCTTTCTACAGTATTATTTACAATCGGCTGTGCACATTCATGGCAAGAAGTGAGTTAAAGCTTTCGGAATCGTGGATACCGCTGAGAGCCACGTTATACACCCAGTATTTGGAACATAAAGTGAAAGTATTTCATTTTTGTGAACTTATTCTCGATGTGAAATTGCGTGTTAATAAATATACATTTTGATGTTTCTCAGGTGGGGCATTTTGCAAAGAAATCACCGGTTTCTTAAGTGAATCAATAAACGTACCAATAACTAGTATTCAAATTCTATTTCCTGGTACAAATATTTCTGTCTTGTTTGGTTCATTTTTCCTGCTTTGGGTTCTACAGGACGCTTCCATTTAGCATCTTACAGCTGTTTACCTTTTAAATGAGATGCTCCTTATCTATAAATTACTCTGGTGTTACTCATAGTTCTATATCACTTTTGTTAGCAGACGTAGCTTCCCTTCTTCGTATTGTTAAAGGAGGAGAATTGGCATCCAGGAGTTGCACGTGCTTTCTATAGAAACGTTATAATTGCCATTTTTGTTCTTGACAGTATCACAATTGAATATCCATTTCCTTATTCAGCCCAAAAATATATTGTGCAGGTCAGTAAATAAAGCTGAACCTGACAAGAGAAATTTAGAATTGTTCTGCTGTCAGAAATCCCTGTTTGTTTTATTTTAAAGTAAACAAAAAACGCATCGGAATGGTACTCACGTCAGTGGTACGTTTTCGGAGCATATTATATACACATTAGAGAACCCGTAAACTTCAATTCCACTTGTAGTATTCAGATTCACGTCAGAAAGGAGGAGCCGTTCTCATATACTTTCATTTGTATTCCTATCAACTTTGTTCATTATCTAACAGAAATCTGCTAAATGTTTAGTGTATCAGAAATTTCTATCACTTAAATAATATCACGCGAAAGGTGAAATGGTATAACATTGTGGAATGGAATTTCTATCGTAGAGATATTAACACAATGGAGATTAGCAAAAATACAGCAGTCAATAGGCGACTATTCTGCACGCAACTTCTATTAAATCTAAAATTATAATTCCATTTAGCAACCAAATAGCAATCATTGGTAATATTATAAAACACATTCGTATGTAATAAAGTTTCTCATTTCAAACACACACGAAGAAACACATTCACACACATACTGACACATTCACACATGCCCATACATTTCCCTATATATATATATATATATATATATATATATATGCCCACACACATAACAAGAGCAGAAATAAGTTTTTATATTCATTTAATACAAACTTGTGTGTTTCACAACTTAGAATTTATTATACCAGCATTTAGCTCACCATCAGATTACAGGATAAAATCGGACAAAAGAAAATATAACATCTATATATTTTACAGCAGTTTAATAGCAGTGTTCCGCAACTATGGCTTACATAGAACCCACTTGTGTGTGTGTGTGTCTGTGTCTGTGTCTGTGTCTGTGTCTGTGTCTGTGTCTGTGTCTGTGTGTGTGTGTGTGTGTGTGTGTGTGTGTGCGTCTCCTTCTGTCTCCCCCTCTACTTTATATATATAAATATTCATATGATACATGTATGATTTATATACATATGCATATATTTAGGCATTCACACAAAGCAAACAAGGACACACATACGCAAACTCCCGCATATATATAGATATAAGTAAGAGACAAAAACCTGAGCAGTCAACAGCTGTTTAGTGAATGAATAATTTCTTTCAACAGAATCATTGATGTTAATGCGGTACGAAGAAATTTTAGCAGAATTTTAGTAATTATTTAACTGTCGATTGAGTAATAGACATAACAGCAAGACTGGTTAAGCTGAATGTACACACACACACACGTGTGTGTATGTGTTATTTTATCCTTTTATTGTTTCAGTCATTTTCAATGCAGCCATGCAGGAGCACCACCTTTAGTAGAAAAAATCGACCCCAGGACTTATTCTTTATAAGCCTAGTACTTATTCTATCGGTGTCTTTAGGCGATTCGCTAAATTATGGGAACGTAAAAAAAACAGCATCGGTTGTCAAGCAATCTTAGCAGGACAAACACGTATTTACATACGCAGGCCTTCTTTGGTCGACCCGAGGCTGTAGTGGAAAGGTGCCACGCAATGGGACTGAACCCAGAAGCATGTGGTCGGTAAGCAAGCTACTTTCCATACAGGGAGTCCTGCACCTAAGCATTACTAACGAAAGGAAATATATAAACGTATGTAGGACATGAGATGTGGAGAAGCCCCAAACAGAAGTGCAATCATGTAAAATTCTTTCTGTATAGATGTATAATGAAAGGTATATGAAGAACGTCTATGAAATGAATCAACTCGAAGGAAAATGGAAAGAACTGCGAAGAAGTATCTTTGGAAAGAGCTGAGTGGATTAAGTGGATTAAGCGTATTACGGAATGTTATAATAGACTTGTAATACTAAAGCATTTGATTTGGATGGGCTGTCATCAGAACCACAATGGGGCTAGAAAGTATTGGATATGTGTGAAACGTGTAGCCACGCAATCTTTTCAAAGATTGCGAATGTCAACCATATGAAGTCCCATGAAATATCAACTGTATGCACATTCCATCCTCCTATACCTGGTGATTCGATGTATGAAGTGTGTGAAAAGGCTTGTAAGTTAATTTCAGGAATATAAAGATATATTGTAGTCTACAGGTATCGTATCTCACAAAATGAACCGATTAATCTAGCGGAAGTTATTATTTTCGTCTGTTACCTTTTGTCTCAAATCGTGCATATGGCAGCAAGACTAAATAGGCATGCACGGAATGTAGAAAATTCCATTGACAGCGAAAATGTTCAGTGAGCGCCAATCATTTGTGAAGATGGAACAATCACTGTATGTATGTATGCAATTCTTCAGTTTCATTTCAAGATTTCTTGCCAATAGAGAAAGAGCCAGTTTCTAACCTAGATCCAAAGCTCCTTCATTGCAATTTCAACATCAACAACAGGGTATTTTTGTGTGTAGGTATGTATTTTTGGATGTATGTACGTATGTACGTATGCATGTACGTATGCATGCATGTATGTGTGTGTGTACGTATGCATGCATGTATGTGTGCACGTATGCATGTATGTATGCATGCATGTATGCATACGTGCAGATATGTATGTCTTCTCATGCATGTGTGTATGTATGTAGGTATCCGTGCAGATATGTATGTCTTCTCATGCATGTGTGTATGTATGTAGGTATCCGTGCAGATATGTATGTCTTCTCATGCATGTGTGTATGTATGTAGGTATCCGTGCAGATATGTATGTCTTCTCATGCATGTGTGTATGTATGTAGGTATCCGTGCAGATATGTATGTCTTCTCATGCATATAAGTGCATATCTACATATGTTCATATATACTAAAATGATAAACTTCTGAAAAGTTGTACATATTTTTACAATTCCAGTGATGGATTGGATCAGTAGACTTTAAATTACTTTTCTCCTTTCTGGTTGTGAGAAGCCTAATTTCTCAAGAATGTTATTTAGGCAGTGTGTTATGCATCCAAGTGCCCCAGTAATTACAGGTATATACATGAACTTGAAATCTGGAGAGAATAACTGCAGATACCTGAATAGTTCGACAAGCGGGTGTATTAGTTTCACGCTCGGGAAAGTGAGAAAGTGTTATGTTTCGAGCCTACGCACTTTAACAGGAAGAAATAAGGGAAAATAAGCAGAGAGAGAATAAAAAAAAACTTGTGGATTTAGCGGTGAAGCATGGAGTATGAAAAAGAGAAATTTCAAAAAGTTTAGACGTTTACATATACATATATATATATATATATATATATATATATATATATACACATACATACATACATTATATATATATATATATATATATATATATATATATATATATATGTATGTGTGTGTGTGTATGTTTTCAATGTGTACAAATTACACGGAAAAATAATAGTTACCAGGGTAGAAAAAATTCACTTAAGCGCCCAGGATATTACAGCCTGCTTATAAAGGTAGAAATTCAATGGTTAAGTGAATTGTTTTTAGATCACATAGATAAATTACGAAATGGAGTTTTATTCCCTCCGGAATAATCTCAATGCTTTCTTCGAAACATATGTTCGAAGTATAAATGATTTGAATAGCACCTGCGTTCGACTCCATTTCTTTATATATATATATATATATATATACAGACGCGGAGTGACACTGATTGATCTAATATTAATGCGACAGTTATCACAATACTATGGAATATGACTTTCTAAAGTGAACCAATTTCTTATACTAATTGTCTCGTAGGAGTGACATGCCCAGGTTATCCGCCTGGACGAAATTCACAATTACAGTCCCTTCTATAGTATTGATAGCCGGCCATATTCCAACCAATTTAATTTGACATTTTTGCACAATAAGGTTACGCATGTTCGAATTAATCCTAATAATGTATTTATCAAGTGGGTGGCTGGGTGGGTGGGGTGGGGGTTCATTAGTGAAATGTCTCATTTACTTGCTATTGATATAAATTTTCATTTAATAACTGACAATATTATATTAGAAGCCGACTGATTTTCGCATACAGGAAGTGATTACTGCCCCATGGCATCGGCGACAATTTTTGATGTATCCAACATGAGGTGCTGTGATAGGTATTGCCAACATTTAAACCGGATTAGCTCCATCGGATTATCTTTCACATGCGCTGGCATAGGATTTGCCTGGGAATATGCGGAGTTGTTTAAGCTCACATGACGAGTTCATGGTGTAATCGGAGTTTACATAGAAAGTCCGTCTATTTTTTATTTATTTATTTATATATTACAGAATATCCAAGTGGAAGAAACCTGTTACAGATGGAATTTACGCATATCAATATTTGATTATATTGGCATCAACTATATATTTCCAATACTTACCACAGAATTATCTATCGAAACCACTTACAAACCAGTGTAATTTTGTGAAAATATTTTCATCATTGAATATTTCTCCCTGTTTATATTCTAATTAATTCTTAATAATGTCTTGTAGTCAGTCAACTCATGAGTTTCTTTAATATTTGTATTTTATTCTCGCATTATTTAACTTTTTTCCAGAAATTTATCTGCATTCATGCTGGATCACGTGCTTCAGAAATTTCAGCCCCAGCAGTTATATCTGTCAGCAACTTAGTTGACATGACTGCGTAGAATGTTTAATATAAGAAGTAAACGGATGCTGACAAATTTGTCGATGCACAGACACACACACACTCAGATTTTATAAAACATTCGTGGGACAACAAAGCCAAGGCTGTGAGGAATTTTCAGGACATTTATAAAGAGTTAGTCTTACAGCTGTTTCTGGGATATTAGGAATATCCCTTCATCAGAGACGGTGCGAGATGGTTAAATAGAGGGAAATATTAGAGTTCAATATAAGGAGTTATTTTGGAAAAGGATAAAATAAGAAGTATGAAGCGAAATAAGAGAATAAATTTAAAAGTAAAAATATATGTAGCGCGTTGTAGTTGCAATTCTATTACCCAAGGTGTATGGAAGAGGTAGAAATACTTCTTGCCCATGCTATGTAAATTCCGATAGGAGTTCATATTTTGTCATTACAAATGGAAAATGTGGAGACGTAGATTCCAAATGCTGTTCATTCAAAGGAGTCTTTGTGGTGTGAATGAAATTTTGAGAATGTAGTGGTAGTATTAAGTAGATAGACAGGAGAGACAAGACATGTATGCTAAAATGTGGAGACTGACCAAAAGGAATAGATGAGGAAAGACAGAAAGAGAACAGAAAATAAAAAAAAGCAATGAAACAGGAGTATCAATTGGTGGTCAAGATATTATGAGGGGGATGGGAGAAGAATAAGGGAGGGAAAGGAAGAGATAAGAATGTGTGAGGAGTGGGAAGTGGAGTGACATGTTTGAAAGTCACTAAGGTGATGGGATTGGTACAGAAAATGATTCAGGGGTGTTACAAAAGTGAGTAGTAAACCTGAAAGAGGAAAGGAAGAATAAGATGTAATGGTCAAGTTTCTAAAAATAGACAAAGGTGTTTATTGTACTGGCTAATGTGATAGTGGGTGCTGAGGAATTATGGTGAGAAAGAAATGTATATTCAGATTCGCATTCGCACGCACACATAGATATACGTGTGTATATGCATTATTATATAGGCCAGCATACTTATGTATTTAAAGCCATACGCATATATGCACACACACACATATATATATACACACGTCCATAGATATACGCATACACACGTACACGTGTACATATAAACACATACATACATATGCATGCATACACATAGGAACATTATATATATATATATATATATATATATATATATATATACACACATCCATACACATGCACGCATACATGTATGCGTGTCCATATATGTATTATTAAACAAAAAATAAGACTAGAGAGTTAAAGAATTAAAAACGGAAATAATGGAAAGTCAAATGTAGACAAATAGAGTTAAACACCGTATCAGTTTGAAGCACTCTTTAACCATGCATTTTGGAGTGGTTGTCTCGTCTTCAGCTTCAGAGAAAAAAAGACAGACGTTGAGAACTCAAACGAGAGAAAAACTCGTCTTACGATGTAGTTAAAATTGTTTTCCAACATAACATGGCAGTCCTGGTTTAGAACGAATGTTGCTGTAATTTAGCCCCAGGAGACACCGTCTCCAGCTGGCTATACAACACGATCTATGTCCTTATATTTTCGAGTCGTGTAGCCAGTGGGAGACGATGTCTAATGGGGCTAAGTTACAGCAACGTTCGTCCTAAACCACGACTGCCATGTTATGTTGGCAAACAATCTTTACTCCAAAGTACTGTTGCTGAATATCTCTCGTTGTTAGATTTAAAAATAGTAATTTTCTAATCCATCTTATGATATTCGATTGTTACATTGCTGCTTTGTAAAATATTTATAAAGAAGGGAATATTTATTATAGCAATGCTTTTCATGAAGAATATATGTTAATTTCGAAATATTTTCTCTTATTCTATAAGAGAAAATATTTCGGAATAACTATGAAGCTGAAAAGCAGTCTATTCAACTGTTTCGATTCTTAGAGACTCAAAATAAGTTTGCATATCGATTCTCTGTTTTCGTGCTGTTTATGTCGATTGCAATACCGCACAAACGGTACAAATTAAAATTGCAGCTAGTGAAATGTACAGGTCTTCGGCCTACTAATCAAAGGATTGACTATAAGCATTTTATCATTTGTGTGGAAATAGTAGTACCATAGTCAATACATTATACTATCGATATCCCATTAGAAATGGCTAATGTCAGCTTCAAAGAGATTAATTTTATTAAAATGGCCGGTACCACAGGTCAATGTTGAAATGACGATTATGTCAATCACATACAGTACTGATATCGAATTCCGCCTCGTTTACAACTAGAATCGTACTCTTGGAATATGATTAGGTTTAATGAGTGATCGAATGGATGCATCTGACACAGAACATTTAAGCAATTGTCTTTCTTTCTTGCTAGATTGAAAGAAAAGCAATTATCGATTAATTACTTAATTGAACAAATCAATTTCGGTGTTTCGTAATTATGGGAGCCATTATATATTCCGTGTATCGTTGTGTGCCTGTATAGGGCGTGTGTGTGTGAGGGAGAGAGAGAGAGAGAGAGAGAGAGAGAGAGAAACAGAGACGGATCAATTACATTCGGCTGGAATTACAATTAATTACAAAATGCAAAAAGTGTTAAGATTTGTTTATATTTGGCAGAATATTAAAAGAATACATTTTTTTTTCTGTTCTTGAATGTGTTAAAATTTATAAGAAATCATTTTTTTCGATAATTGGCACCTTTATCTATTTCTTCCCAGCAGGATTAATCTTGGATTTAATGTTTATAGACAAGAAGTAAGGAAAATTTTAATACTCCGACTGCCTCTGCGTCTGACAGTTATAAATTAATAGCATTCATAAGGAATCACAATCATATTCCAACAGTTGTGTCATCATTTTTTTATCTATATTTTTTTTTATGGCTATGTATTTATGTTGTGTCTTTGCATGTATGTCTGTATCGGTAGCCGTCCATTGCGTTACTTAAAATCACAAATCTTTCCGTTCTGCTGATATCAAATAGCTGACATATATGTCAAAAACCTTTTTCTCTATATCACATTTTCTGAATATGAAGCAAATATTATAACGAACTGCAAATCTATACATTTCAATTTAGTAGTGAGAAGGCAGCTATTTTTATGAAATATGTTAACACATAATTTAAATTTCCAATTTTGTGATGAGCTGAAGGAAAAAATAAAATATTTGCCAGGTACTGATAGCATTTCATTATTCCGTACTAAGGTTCAGGCAGAAATATTTGAGATGATTCTCCGAAAAAAAAAACAATTTATTGCTAGAGCAGATGTATATTTGAAATATTGTTCTAGCTTTCTGTTTTAAAATTACCACTTTCGCTCTATACATTTTTCCAAAATATGTAATAAATGACTGAAAAAAGAAACGAAAATCAATTGGTAGATATTATGTGAGGAATACCTGCCATGATAAAAAGGTGCAAAATTGGCAGCATAAATCTGGAAATGAGGAGGATATACAACGATAACATGTGCAACCATAAAACTGTATTCCTGTATCGAATTCTCACAAATAATAGAAGCAATTAAATTCTATACTCTAACATAATCAAAAATTCCTTTTGTGACCAAATATAACTGAGTACATATAATGTTCGATAAATTTAAGGTACATCTGAATTATCTTTTAAATCACATTGAATGCATTTCTGTATTCACACTATTTAGGACCAGGTTTCGATATCAATATCGATGGAGAGCGGGTTGCCATACAGTTATTCAAATATTTGCCCCCATATTGAGCCAAGCTGCAATATTTACGCCGAAAGTAAACTTTATTTTCATGCTGTCATTCAGATAGTCATTGCCATACAGGAACGGGTTGTCCCACAGTTGAAATATAAGGCCAAACGCGAAATAAGAGATTTAGCGTGACTACTATAGAGACGTTCTCTATTTCCTAGGACAGGTCATCTATATACTAATGAACACATAAATAAGTAAAAGTGGAGGATAGGACAGCAATAAAGCGTGTTTTCTTATTTTACAATGCTTACTTGATATTCTTTGAGCGTCGGCATTATGAGGCATGATAGATTAACAGTATTATTTCAATAACACGTCTTAGACGAAATTATATCCTTTACTTGTCCTGTTTTTGAAATAATGAATGGCATAGCTATAAAGTTGAAATCACCTTTGCAACCGCAGATGCGGTTTCATTCTACAATGAATCGTGCAGGTGCCTTCTGCTACAACCTGAGGTTGACTAATCCTTGCCAAGAGAAATTTGTTGGGCGGAAACTGCGCATAAGCCTGTTATATAGATATACATACAAACTGTTATACACTAAAGAAAGAATGCTGAGGTTACAAATTACAAATATAAGAGCCTACCGGGATATGGTCAGCATAATCTCACAGAATAAGAAAAAATAATGGAGGAAATTGTGCATACCAGTCGGAAAAATACTGAAAAGAAATCAGCTTATTGTTAAAGATAGGGAAAAATGAAAAATCTATGAACTGGTTACTTCATTATAATTAAAGCCAATGTATGACAGAGGAGACAGTGTGAAGTTAGAGTCAGTTGAAGCTGTCCTACCCAAAATGAACATTAGCTAAAAATTTATTAGGCATATATGAAGAGGAGATTCATATGCTGAGTCAGTTCATCTCTATGTTCACTCTGTCAAAATTTGAAACTGAATATGAGAGACCGGACAAAATATCTTCAATTGCAAAAACCAAAATTTAAGAGAGAATCCAACACAAAGTGAACGCTGCATATATTTACTTCCTATTTTAAAGTGTTTCAGTATTTTCTAATTTTCGTCTATTCCCGAAGTAGTTGTTTATTTAAATAAGAATGTAGAAAAATTGTTCTGCCAAGTCTTTAACTTATTATAAAAGGTATGACATCTTAGGTTGCTTTCACTAAATCAATATTTTATCAGATTTATTCTTATTTGAAGAATAAAAGGCTGTGATTGCGCAGGCGGAATACTTGCCCACTCATCAAGTTTGGATGTATTGAAATATCTTTCAAACATTTCCAAAATTTGTTCTAAACTGAAAATACATGCTCTTGCTAAAAAACAGAAACAAACAAAAAAGACGACAAAAGAAAAAAAAGGACAGCTGCAATATTTGTCTGGAACACGTCCATTTATTTTTATTTTATTCTCGATGTAGAGTTTAAACATAGATTTGAAATTTATAAAAAGAAAACTAATAAAATATAATAAAACTGATTGAAATATTTGCACAAAAAACGGAAATTTCACCAACTTGTTGGCTCAAGTAGGTGGGTGGAAGTTTACTTATTTAATAGTCATTCACAGACAATCTGAATAATTCAGACATGTGAAAAGGTTGTGGGAAAGGTAAAATTTGCAACTACTCAAATGAAGCTTGTTACAATACTTAAAATATGGTGTGATTCTCTCATGGATGCATGTTCTGTTTATAATGTAATTCTCAGTACAAGCATGTCCGTAGTCATAAGTCTGATTCAACATAAAAATAATCAACCAACCGCTTCATCGTTTATAAGGAATCGGGGTAGGGTTCTTGAAATAACAATAAAATATATAAAATTCGTAAATAATGTCTGTCTAGCTAGGCACAAAACTGGAATAGCAATCAGGAAAGAGAGGTGATGTTGTGGCTTTCATTTATCGACTGACCAACTACATTGGATAATTTGAATTAACTGTTCATGGAAAAATGTTATTCGGATTTTCATGAATACGAGAAAATCAAAACTGATTTTTCTACTTTATTCCAAGGCACACGCCACGCAGTACTAGAATAGTTATTTAATGTAGAATAGAATATTTTCACACACATGTAAACCCATAATCTATATTCACCTGTTTATAATATTGCTGTCAATTAATATGAACACCAATGTGTACATTACTAACTACGTGTGAATGAATATGTATATTACAAGTTCTACACTTGTGCCATCACCTTGTTTCTCTCCTAAGACGACAGCCACCATATTTGTTTATCGTTCAATTTTGTAAATAGTATTGATTATTACTAAACTTTTCATAATGGAAATCAGCCATTGAAGATCGGTATGAAATAAGTAAGAAGGCTATTGTTACTGTATATTACTGCAAAATTTAAATATCTGAAATTGGCATTGAATATTTTCAACCATAGTGTCATATTTGTGACAAAGAATATAATACACTGAATTACTATATATAATCATATATACACATATATACATATATATATTCGTGTGTGTATGTGTGTGTGGCGAGGTGTATGTATCTGCATTCTTCTAATGCAAGTTAAACTTAGAATTATGTGACACAATCCAATATGTAAAGACCATGTTTATTTCTCTTTATGCATTAGAAACGTATCTTTTGTAATGAAATCCGCGTTTGAATGTTACATGGGTTCTATGTAGGGAAGGATAGGAGACATAAGAGCTTGTTCATAAGATATTTAGTTACACTATCTTACTACCATCATCATCACGCTACAATCATCTCTATCGTTATCTTCATCATCTCCGCGTGATAATCATCAGCCTCATAATCGTAGACGCCATCGTTGTCGTATGCTCAGTCGCCTTCTTTAACACCATCATCGCGATCATCATCAGCATCGCGGTCCTCATCATTTCTCCCTCATCATATTTTTCGTCGCTGTTGTTGTGGTACTGTCGTCCTCGTCATTTGTAAAGCATCAGAAGATAAGAAGTCAAAGGTCCTAGCTCAAAACTTACTTGTAGAATCAACCAGGAAAGATGATTCATATTACAGAGAAAAATCATGATCATGGTTCCTTTCTGACTTGACACAACTATCATCTCTTTTAGTAAGAGTGAACTAGGAAGAAAAATATCCAGTACTTACCAGATATATTTAAATGTTTGTAGGAATAGAAACATTTGAATGTCATCAATCATAAGTAAAACATTTCAAGGAATCCGTAGAATGTTGAGAAATGTTATTGTCAGTGCAATACAAAAGTTGATGGAACTAAAAACCGTGAGACAGAGACATTTTGTTCGATGCTAATGGTGCCGTGGGGGAATAAGGAAATCAGAGGGAGAAACAGTTTAACATATGAAAATATGTAAGCAAAATCTCGTAAAGCGTACTTATGTCCATTTGATATAAAATATTTTGTAAAAATAGTGAAAAACAGAATCTTAACTTGGATATACTCCATGTCGATCTGTCATCAGTAAACATAACACTTTCATGTATTATTTCAATGTTATAAATTCAAACATTTATGGGAAGCTTTTCTAACAACTCTTCTGTAAAATCAAACAAAATATTATAGAGAGAAGACAGGCAAATTGGAACAACAGATTGAAACGATACTTGCTGAGATGCAAGATCTTGCTTGTGGTCATAGAAGCAAGTGCAGGACACAGCTTACAATATTTTCACAAAAGACACCAAGGAAATCATGATAGATGGTTAGAATAATAATGTCTGATATAACGAAAATGCATCGACTTACGCTCAAAGGCATACACACACACATGCAAATACGTGTATCCACAACATAGTTGCGCACAGGCTCACATCCATATGCACAAAAACACACATATCCTCTCTCATACATACGAAAGGGACTCGTATATAATACACATGCGAAACGTAAATAGAGTATTATGAAATAATGGCTATATTAACAACAATAGTAATCATGGTTTCAAAGTTCTGCATAAGGCCGGCAACATTTAGGGAGGGAGTAAGTCGAATTGGATCTTATAAAGGATGAAAAGCAGAGTCAACGTCGGCAAGGTCTGAGCTCAGAAGGGGAAAAGTCAAACGAAATGCATCTATGCACTGAATCTGACACGCTCACCATTCTGCCAGCTGGCAGATTGAACGCTAATGATATGTTGTATGATACTGGTCCTTCTTTCAGCTCCCAGGCCCTTGGGGTGCGATCAAGAAACATCACCACCCAATACCATACCGTGCACAATTATGGCACTGCTGCATATCCGCTTTAACTTTTACGAACCTGTTACCTCTGTCTGTTTCTATCTCTGTCCTCCCCTCATTCTCGCTCTCTATATATAATTCAGACGAAACAATCGACAGTATGCTACGACACACTCACTGGTTCCAAATGCTTACTCTTCTCCAAGCAACAAAACACCTTTTCAGCCATTTTGAATCTAGCCAAAGAAAATAAATACCAAGAGCAGCAGCGTTTCTTTAAAATATCAACAACTTCTGTAGTGAAGAAGTTTCCACTGTGCTGCTTTTAAAAGAACAAAAGACCAATTCAAGTTATTTGAAGCGACACAAAACTGAGAATTTGCATTTCAGCCTCAGAATACACAGCAGCAGAGACACTTTCCTAATTTATGAATGATTCTTTTTTTCTCAGAATCTGTTCAAGGCGATGAGAAAGAATTAAAGAGATTTGCGACCAGTGTTGAACTAGAAATATTCATTATATCACTGCCGAAAAAATGGTTTGTGCACAGGAAATGGTAGTTTCTGAACGTATTTTGACACCTACACAAAGATTAAACTAAATCAATGATACAATCGCTTCCAGTTGGCAACAGGAACCTACATTAGTGAACTGGAGTACAGTTGCACATACACCATCCCTTGGTGACAGTTAGTTTACACGGTATGAAAGTGCTGTAGCAGCTATATGAGAGCATTCTTAATCGTATATTTTAAAACTACAGGACATCACGAGCCTGAATCAAAAATAGATACAGGCTCGCAAAAGAAAGAAAAAACACTCATCAAGACAAAAGTTATAACAAAACTAGATGAGTTAAAATATTGCCGCCATCATCATCATTGCAGTACCCCTCTCCAGTGTGGTAACCATACTAGAGTCGGAAAAACAACATTTCCAAAAATGTGTGAGGTCTCATTAATAACGCAAACCATTGGAAAAAGCTAGGCAAATCCCAAAGTATGTTTACTTCTTTGCAAAAAGGCATGGGACTCCCTTTTTTTCACACTTCGCCACACACAGGATTTAAAACAACATACTTCAGAGTTATGGCAAATTTGTGCTGGAGATTCTAAAGAAACAATATTGCTCTGTCTTCTGTGATTGCAATGCGGTTGACTTAGCATCGACAAAGTAAATGCTGAAAATAGCTTTTGTGATATCACAACAGAAATTAAGAGCGTTAGAGATATTTTAATTGCCAGCCTTGACAGATTCCCCGTTTTATGCTGAAATCTGTTGACATCAACTTGCATCTTCATTTCTTAGTCCGTGGAGGAAATTTCGAAACTCATGTTTTATACCTGAATATTTTCTGCCTGCCTGTCGACCCAATTTTTCAAACCTGTACATATTCATCACTTTACAGTATTCTAAATGCTTGCTCCAGAAGAGAGTTAAAAGGTACTTCAATGGTATATAAGATATTTTATGAATGTGCCTGTTCAAGTATTATGATAGCTCTTTCGGTTGTGTATTTGGCCGCAGTCAAATGATTGAAACAAGTAAAAGAATAAAAGAATGTGTGTGTGTGTGTGTGTGTGTGTGTGTAAGCATGCGCGCGCGCGCATCCAGGCGTGGCCGTGCGGTAAGACGTTTGCTTCCCAATTACGTTTCCTTTCCGAGTTCAGTTACCCTGCTTGGCAAGTGTCATCTATCATAGCCTCGGTCCTACCATACCCTTGTGAATGGAATTGGTAGATGGAAATTCAAAGAGGCCTATTGTATATATATGAATATATATATAAAGGTGATAAAAGAAACGGAAGATGGATTTAGTACGAATTTTTACTTAACACACGATTGCTTCGACCCATCCGGCACGTGTCAAACAAAGGCAGGACATTGTGCATCTTAAGTGACACAGCCTGCCCTGATTGATGCTGCGCAACTAGTAAAATTAATCGCCACATCAATATGACTGTTCAATGTTACTACAAGTTTAACCCCAGGCAGATCTTCCGCCAGCTGGTATTAGGAACAGCCTGTACCCTGTATGTGAACTGGAAGCAAGGGAGCGAACACCTAGAACTCTCCAGCAGACGACAGGACGGCGGGACCGATTTAGTTTTGAGCTATTTTCCTCATCCTCAGTCGCAAACACTATTAAGAATTTTAAACTAGTTTTGCATAGTACACTTTTCTCGATGGTGTCCGATCTCCTTCTTCGTGCGACTTGAACCAAGGTGGTTCTCTAAATTATTAAAATAGTTTTCAATATACAACTCAATTTGAGATCAAATTGTATTTCCTTGTAAGTTCGGATTTTGAAATTCCCTAACATTATAATATATATATATATATATATATATATATATATATATAAATTAGGGTAGCAAAATACCAGCCTGCTAGAAATAGGTGTCAACACTCCAAGTGTTAACTCCAATTTCTAGCATGCTGGTATTTCAGTACCCTAATTTATTTGTATATTTTGTCTATTTACGTTAAGCTTGATGGCCGTTTTATTATTATTTTTAATGAAGTAATTTTATTAAATTATATATATGTGTGTGTGTGTGTGTGTGTGTGTTCAAATACGCATTAATTATATGTATGTATCTACACACGCACGCACACTGTGTGTGTGTGTATGTATGTATGTACATTATATATATATATATATATATATATATATAGTTTATGTGTATGTATCTGGCAGTCCCATTTTTGTATAATATGTAGTTATGCAGTTCGTTTGAAAATTTCATTAAGTTTATGTGGAAACAATAGTGAAAATATCTCAATTCCTGAACTCTAATGAATATATGAATATATAAACTAAATTTAGAAGACATCTATTTACATCATTCTTAGTCAACTCATTGATTTTAATGATATTTCTATTATTAAAAATATTTCTTTTTTCTCTTTCAATCATTGTTTTCTCCTCATTTATTCTTCTGTGTTTGAATTCCACCACAAATCTTTATTCCATTCCATAAATTCTCCCCGCCTCCGTCTCTCTCTCTCTCCACCGAAAAACACTAGTTTCATTGACTGAGAAATACGTGCGTTATATTCAGCTAAATTCATTATGTTCTGCAAAAATAGATTGACTAATGATAATTATTAAAAATTCCACTGTTTCAGTCATAGAAATTGACTTCTGCCTCATTTTAGAATATTTCCTCTCTGGTTTTACAGATAACATTTGTAAAGCACTTTCAGTAGAAATAGATGTTCTCAATGGGTCATGACAAACATAGGATATTTTCTCAGATCACTAGGTCCCATTTTGTTTGACCGTTGCTACAGTAATTTAAACCTCTAAACACATATTAACCATCACAGCGTGGAAGATATTTGTATGCCATTCAAGAACACACAAAAACTGTTAGTTTCACTTCAACATTTAATTTTCATGTGTGTTCTTGTATGGCTCACAAATATTTTCCATGCTGCAATTGTCTTTGTTTCAGTACACGATCTCATATCAAGTCATCTGTTATGCAAGTACATTTCCGTAATTCCGAAAGCTTCAGCCAGACTACCAAAGCTCTGAGGAAAATCGTTACTTGGAAGTGAAACTAACAGTCTTTTGTGTGTTCTTGAATGACTTACAAATATATTCACGATGCAATGTTTTTTTGTTTCAGCACACGATCTCAGATCAAGTCACTACTATGCAAGTATATCTCTATAACATTAACTATAATATCCGTTTAATATTTTTCACTGTAAATGAGTCAATTCCTAATCTGCTGTTCATGTAAAAGAAGTCTAAGAATATATCAAAATATGAAGATACTATTATGCAAAAGTATCGTAAGTCCAAAACGTTGCTTTTTCAGGAAACCAAAATAGTTTCACCATTCCCTAGCAAAACCGTTGTATTAAACTTTGACAATTTTTGATATCTTGGCATCTGAAGCAGCTGCACATACGATAACTTGACCAAAAGAACCAGCAATTGCAAGCAAAAGTAAATATTGAAAGAAACGCATATGGCCAAATTTGGACAACACAACAGTTTAATGTAATAACAACGCTGTACATTTCTAAGTAGACACAAATGTGCGCGGTCGCACTCCTGCACACACATACACACAAACACACGTATATCTAATTTCAATTCTTACATTCATATTTGTCAGTCATTTAAAAACAGAAAACTATTATTTCGCTTGGTAAACTTCTGTTACATTCTGAAATCCTTTTTTTAAATATTTCTACCACAATGTGAAGGAAAGTTGGTTCTTGACAGTCATTAGTATCGAATAATTACTATATAATTAAAAAAAAGTTAGAATGTTAATATGCCAAACTCAGGAATAATTTAAATTCCTTGTAAGTACGGCAATAAATATCATAAGCTTTGAATTTCACTTTCTCCTCTGCCGTTGCTATTCATTTTACTTTTGCTGTTATTTGAAACCAGGAATCTTCGAAAGAGAAGAATACTAGAGAAGAAAATATTCCTTCTTCTATGGCTACCAAAATTACTTTGAAATTTTGTAATAAAAATTTTAACTTCTTTTGTTGTTTTCTTATAATTTCTAGATTTCGAGGGTCCCTTTTGTAGCCCCGACTCATCTCTCTCATCATTGACTAATTGTGGAAAAAAAAACTTAGCATTGTCAAAGAATTGAACAATTTACCAAATATGGAACATTTTCTGATATGAAAGTAGACACATGATTGGTGCTACGCTAGTTCTAAGTCGAGCAACCTCAAAAGAAATCAAATTCCATAGCAGAGAATATTAAACAGCTAAGCATGAGCGCAAACCTTGACCTGATTGGGTTTATTTTTTTCAGAATTTGTTAACGATATTTAGGCCAGATTTCCCAAGACTTCCCTTCATAACCAAGCTGTAGCAAGAGAACTTTGTATACATTACATTATTTACATTTGACGGATATTTGTTCTGATCTTGTTTGTTGTTAAGACAACGTTTCGGCTGATATGCCCTCCAGACTTCATCAGTTGTCTTGGGGAAATTTCGAACCTGGGTTCTTAATCCTAAAGTATTTTTCGATGTTATCATTATTATTATTATTATTATTATTCAGGTCAATGCCTGGAATCGAACTCGGAATCTTGGGATTAGTAGCCCGTGCTCTTAACCACTACGCCATATGCCCGTGGGCGTATGTATATATTACATAGAATATGTCACTCACTATAAAAGAAATGACACTACTTTTATCGATCTATACGTAAAACAATATTGATATATAATAGATTAAGTTTGTACATAGCACAGAGTGCAAGCTGATTTGCCTCCCAAATTACATCTTGTTTATCTGATCTGTTTACAATAAAGTGTCCTACGCTATTTCAAATGACGTATATTTCTATGCAACACATCTTGTTGGAAATCCTGTAATTCGCAATTTGATTTCATTTCCAGTTGGCACTGCATGCCCTAAACATACTTTTCCCAACGACATCCTGTCATTCATAATTATCTCCTTTATTCCCAGTTTGTTTTCTTTATTCATGAGGTTATTATGATGCGTCTTTATCTTATTTTAAATCTCATTGATTATTTTCTTTTTGCTTGTGCAATCTCACATTTCCCTTTAGATGAAAATATATCCTGAAGGGAAAAGTTGCTCCCGTGACTAGAGTTTGCAACTATATTTTCAGAAAAGTTATGCTCTCTTTCTGAGTTCATTTTGGTGGCAGTGAATAGTCTCAAAGATTAATGTCTTGAGGATCACAGCTCTCAGCACATTTAGTGTATGGTTATGTCAATTATAAACATAAAAGCAGTTATCTCTCTATTGCAGATTTTAATATTACTTAACAACTAACAGAATACGTTTAGCATATTTGAAAAAAAGGGTGTTTAAATTTTGCAGTACCATTTTATATAAAATATTACATACTCATTAGAGAACTAAGATATCTAAGACCTACATTGTTGTTTAGAGAGGTCTTTCCTAAAGAATATATTTAATAATTTAATGAAGTCGTATATTAAAACTTTCAAATAGTAAACTGTCTTTATGATAAAGAGATGATAGAAATAATCAATGTTGGCATTGTCATTTTATTCACGTTTTCTTAGAAACCCAGAATATATATTTTCTGTCGATAAATACAATCATTAACAAACAATTAATATAAAATAATCCTTTTGTATTCTCTGTCAAATCTGTTCAGCATTGTTGATGGTTCATTTATTTCTTTATAAATGAGTATCAGAGACGTTCGCTTCAATGTCCGCTCTTCACTTTATAATTTCACGTACTAAAATAACAAATATGCCCATTTTCCTAAAATGGTGAACACAGGAATGTATAATCACATAATGCATTCAAGATGTTCTCTCTTTTATTTTACCCTTCACAGAGTTAATTAGCTCACAATTGATGTGAAATTTATAATTATCTTTAACACGCATCTGAGATTATTAATTATATTGTCAACATTTTAAGAGTCTTATAAACTGGGGAACACACACACACGAAAATATACATACGTACATATACACAGGTATATATATATATATATATATATATATATATATATATATATATATATATAATGAAACTTTCAAAAGTTGCATTTCTTCGCTTTCGGTAAATATGTTGCTTATTTTTTGGTAGTTTTTGACTTATTTAGTCCCTTTAAGCGTGAGGCATTACTATATAGTTAATGCCCTTATATAAATTATATATATTTATGGGAAAAAAAGAATGAGTTTTTTTTTTCCTTTTGGGGTTTTTTCACGCTGACTACTTGATAAATTCTTATAAAGATTTTATCCTATATTATATTATATATATACACACACATATGTATGTACATATGTATGAAATGTATTGTTATCTAGAAGACCCAAAGAGTGTCGAGTAATGATAAATAAGTGCTATGGATAGATCATGGTTACACTCTTGGCTTGATAACGATACAGGTGAGGAGTCTAATGTGGGTCTTGTTTTAGCATGCAACTACAATATCTTTATATATCTTATTTTTACTTTCATTCTCTTATTTCCCTCTATATTCCCTATCTCCTCCTTTTCCACAATAATTCGAACTCAAATATTTTCTCACACCGTCTCTGATGAAGGGATATCCATAATATCCCAGAAACAGCTGTAAGACTATTTCACTATAAATGTCCTGAAAACTCCTCACACCCTTGGATTTGTTACCATTCTGTCTAATATATATATATATATATATATATATATATATATGATAGATAGATGGATAGATAGATAGATAGATATACATATATGTATATGTATGCATGTATAAGAGGAGTGTACTAAACATTATACAAAAGGAGCCATAGCAAGAATTGTGTAGCTAAAACTTTAATTCAGAACCATATTATTTCGGGATCAAATGCACTGGCCTGTAAATTCTATTCGTTTGACGATGTCTGTGCGTTTCATACACACGCACACGTATCTATAGGCATTCTCAAATATGTATCTATCTATCTAACTATCTCTCTGCCTATTTATTTGTATAGATATGAATAAGTTTGCGTGGAGTAAAGTACACCGCTTTTTATCAACGTTGAGGTTATCTACCTTAAATTAAAACGAAGACATGCCTCCAGCTTCTCAATAAACTACGTAACATACATGCAAGGAAATAGGGTAAATGTTATCAACTGAAAATAATGCCGAATACAGCGCCCCCTGCTTGGCAGCGATCCAATAAAAGCGAAGCTGCAAGAATAAAATACTATATTTAAAAAAAAATAGGCTTCAAGAGAAACTAAAATGAGAATCTAGTTACTGAACAGAAGTGTGAAATAGTTTCGATATGAACAATTTCAGTCACGTTGTGATTGGTAAACAACGTTTAAAGAATAAGTGGCAGGCTTACGTGTGCTTTGACAAAGACATGAAGCAGGGAAAAATTTTATTTAGCATAATGTGCAAAGTGATTGTTATAATAGGAAATATTGGTGAAAGTCAATTCTTTTTTTTTATATTTTAATAATAGTGCAAAGATAGGCTAGATGGCTTTGTTTTTGAGATGTCCCCAGCTTACTTGCTAAAAGACTTACGATATAATCTTATTAAATTGGATTTAAAAAGAACTTGTTAATCTCCGTGTAGTAATCGTTGTTGAATAGAAGAAAAATGAAACAGTTTAGAATAAAAAAAATCCCCAAATCCCCAAGATCTCATTAAAAACGAATTGATGGAAAGAAAAAAAACTAAGCAAAAAGACGTACATCATGCAAAAAATCAGAAATCAGAAATTAAATTAGAGAAAAGAGGTGGGGTTATCTGGCAGATTGGTGAGGGTGTCCAACAAAATTTCAAGCGGTATATAATGAAGAGCTTGCATAGAATATGTGTAAATCGTGTCGGAGTCACCTTTGCTTTTCATATTTTCGTGGTCGATATAATAAAGTGGTAATTATGCACAGGGGTGAACATGATCAAGTATACACTCACATAAATTTTGCGAAGTTGCAAAGTGTGTTCGATTAGATGATGGGTTCATAAACGTTAAGTTAAGGTTTCAATTCTCGGGCAGTGCATTTTATTTTTGAAAACCATACTTTATTTTATGTTCCTCTTGTTCATATTCTGCTAAACCGAACTACCAAATCCCATTTTACAACCAGGCTTATCTTGTGATGGACAAACGTGGCTTTCATGGCCCTTCTTCCCTTTACAGTCCTTTAAATGCCTTATATACTTTGGTGTGCTATGGGTTAAAGTGTCTGGAGGATGGCAACAGACTAAGTTGATATGATATTTCAAAACGTTCCAGAGTTAGAAATCAGTATTTTAGTTACATAGACACCAACAAGAATGGAAAATCTATCAGACTGAAATAACAACATTGAGAAAACTATTAAAATCAATTAACAAAATTGAGAAGAGGTGATTTGAGGGATATTTCATAGGAGAGACATTAGCTATTGCAAACAATATGTCTAATCATTGATTTTGTTTACATTGTTGAAAAAACTTAGCATCGATAAGAAGAAGAGGAAGGTGATTGAAAAATGAACAACTAAAAATAACCTGAAGGAACTACTGTTGATACAATCGATTATAGTGATAGTAGCTGCATCTACCACGAACTTCCGTAGATATTGAACAAATAACGATTTGTGAAGTAAATTATAGAAGCTAAACTAATATAACTGACAACGACGAGTGCAATGGAAACTGAAGATACAAAAACCTATAAAAAAGATTTCTGTAATAAATAACTCTATATAAATCAGAAAATAGTTTCATACATTACTTAAGATGTGGCCTTTAGTCACAATATTATCTCCATTTACAAATAGTTGGTTTCATAGCAATCTCCAGAAAAAACAATTAATGATATTTAAAATCACACTGCTGAGTATTTTAGTATGTCTAGACGTCATTATGTATTCACTGTCTACCCGGATACAGCAGACTCCTGATGAAGAGGATCCTAGGTGTGAAAATTCCTTGTATATAAACGGTAGGCAATGATCAAAAGAAACAAAGACAAGAGAGGAGGGAAAGGTTTTAAGAAAAATATTTATTGAACACTTTAAAAGGAAGGGAAAGAGTGAAATATTTCGGACGCTAGTCCTTGGTCAGGAGAAGAATATAGAAGTAAAAGAAAAAATTGTGAAAGGGAGCATCTAATGAAAGATTCACACACATACATACAGGCACGTACGCACGCACACAGGCACACACACATGTATACATGTATGTGTACATCTTCGTTTAAGATTGCAGGATATGAATTTAAGAGATCTACTGCAAGTCGAATGAACGCTTAGGCGTTGTAAACATTTCATGCGTGGGCACTATTTGAATCCCAGGTGTGAAGGATATGATCCTGAATTACTAAAACAGTGCTTTGACATCCGTTGTTGTCATCTGCATCCGTACATAAAAAAATATAATGAATTATATTTTATGCACGAAATTATGCGGAGTGGACACAAAATATTTAGAGACAAAATGCGTAAATCTCTTCAGAATGCGAATATAGAGAGGTGCAAAACCCTACCCAGCGAATTTACATGCGCAAGAACAAAAAGTTAATGAAGGAATTACCAATTTGTTTACATTACCATCAAATGTCTATCAATTATCTTTGACATCCTAACCGATGCACCAATCTATATGCGCATTCTGAAGAGATTTACTTAAACCAGTAACTTGAAACGATCGTAAATGCTTATCTCTTCTCTGCTTCTTCCTTCTTTGTTATCTATTTAATTAAAGAAATACCAGCGAAAATAACGAGTTTCCCACCCATTATTATATGTATGTATGTATATATATATATGCATATATATGTATATGCATATATATGTATATATATATATATATATATATATGCATATATATATATATATGCATATATATGTATATGCATATATATGTATATATATATATATATATATATATGCATATATATATATATATGCATATATATGTATATGCATAATATATGTATATATATATATATATATATATATATTGCATATATATATATATATGCATATATATGTATATGCATATATATGTATATATATATATATATATATATATATGCATATATATATATATATATGCATATATATATATATATGCATATATATGTATATATATATATATATATATATATATGCATATATATATATATATGCATATATATATATATATGCATATATATATATATATGCATATATATGTATATGCATATATATGTATGTATATATATAATATATATGCATATATATTATATATATATATATAATATATATATATATATATATATGCATATATATATATATATGCATATATATGTATATGCATATATATGCATATATATATATATGCATATATATATATATATATATATATACATATATATGCATATACATATATATGCATATATATTATATAATGCATATATATTATATATATATATATACATATATATGCATATACATATATATGCATATATATATATATATATATATACATATATATGCATATACATATATATGCATATATAATATATATATGCATATATATATATATATATATATATACATATATATGCATATACATATATATGCATATATATATATATATGCATATATATATATATATATATATACATATATATGCATATACATATATATGCATATATATATATATATCATATATATATATATATATATACATATATATGCATATACATATATATGCATATATATGATATATATATATGCATATATCATATATATATATATGCATATATATATATATATGCATATATATATATATATATATGCATATATATATTATATATTATATATATATATGCATATAT
>NC_142930.1:168069244-168079244 GCF_046866305.1 Octopus bimaculoides
TGTCTGATTTCCTCGGTTTATTAGTTTTTGGATGTTTAATGAAGTCTGGTAGAGTTTCTTTCCTAATTACATAAATATCGTAATTAATAATTCATTAATTTTATGTAACACGGCATTTAACGACCTGTTTTACAAATATTTCTCAATGTTTGACTCGTTAATTATATCTAAAATTCCTTGAGTTTAACGAAAACTTTCTGGATATTTTCATCTAGTTATTCGGCATATATTTCTTGTCTCATAATTTCCAAGCTTCGCGTATGCTCTATCAGTGATATTGCATATTTTATAAATAATTGATTTAAATATTTTAATATCTATAATATAGAGCTATTTATGAATAAATATATAGGACCTATGATATATAGCCTACACTTAATTTACTTTCGTACCACAGCCAAACATATTGCTTTTTAAAAAACTGAAGACATCGCTTTGCAAACAGCAATCTGGTAATTAGTGAAGCGATATTGTCTTTCTAAGTAATGTTCGACAATATATTTAATAATGGTTGTCATATCATATATTGCTTTGCAATAATATGACAAGGAATATGTAGATAATATGGAAATAGTTTCGATGTTCAATATAATTTATGAAACAAATAAGATTTGATTAATCTCTTATGTTTACAAGTATACAAGTGTACACATATTTCAGCATGAAGATCATTATAGGTGTGTGTAACATATGTTTTGAACTTCTGGAAAGTTTTACATATGTATGTATATTTTGTGGGTATTGGGGTATCACTACCCTTTGCGTGTATTTCCTATTTAGTACAGGGTCGCACTCATGTAATTATATCAGTTTAAAATAACATCTTCACATGTGAAATGTTGATATAACTGATTTTCCTTCATAAAGTTAACGTTGTACATACTTGGCCGGGTTCCATCCTCTATTGGTATATCAACAAAGAAATGCTTAGAATTTGTTATCATTGGCGCTCAATGTAGATGAAGGTACTTAGTATCGTTGTTGCCAGGGGCTTGTACTCACGTTCGCAAGATCGTGGTTTCTATTCTCGAACCCAAAGAGGCATTGTGTCCCTGAGCAACATTCTTCATGTTACTTGTGTCCATTCAGATGAAAATTAATAAACATCAGACAAACTGACGTCCCTTTTGGAAGGAGTTTTGTGAGCCACGGCAATCAAGGTAAACGGTTCCGCGTGTCTTAGAACGCGAGATAGTAATGTCCAGGGATTGATGATGATGATGATGATATTCAGCATTGCATCATCTCACGAAGCTCCAGTTTGTTTACATCCTACACATCTCAAAGCCATTTCCAAATAATCACTCTTCTCTTCAAAGTATATTTGTTGTGTTTCTTATTTTATAGTATTTGTTTGAAGTACATAACTGGTATTGCAATCGCTTATTTATGTAGAATGCATTACGTTTGATTACTGAAAAGTTGATATCGAAGTGGTCTGCACGATAACTTACGTATTACATAGATATCTGGATAATCTACGACATTTTGATTTCTTCTCTTGTGGAGTCGAATTCATGTTTGAGGAAATAGCTTTTACCGATGTAATCGCCCATAGCAATATAACGTCCTTGATACAGTGCTACCCACTTATGATGTAAAAATTTTCTTTGTGCATTTTACTATTTATAACGAATTTTTTTTTTTAAGGCGGCGACCTGGCAGAATCGTCAGCGCGCTGGACGAAATGCTGAGCGGTATTTCGCTCGTCGCTACTTTCTGAGTTCAAATTCCGCCGAGGTCGACTTTGCCTTTCATCCGTTCGAGGGTCGATAGATTAAGTACCAGTTGTTTACTGGGGTCGATCTAATCGACTGGCCCCCTACCACACCAAATTTCAAGCATTATGCCTATAGTAGAAAGGATTATTTATTATAGAATATTTTAAAATAATCGAAAATTATCCCATTATCCTATTGAACGTTTATTAGGACAAAACTGTCAACTAAATAGTGAAATAAAAGAAAGTTCCTTGAGTTTGACATTGTACAGTTATGATTGAGGAGTTGCGTTTCATCCACGCCTCGGAATCAGACATAATAACGGTTAGTAGGAAATATCTTCTTTTACGCTAAAAACCTGTCGACAAATATCCATGGCCTCCGCCATGACTGATCACACACGCATGAGATACACAAATCAAATCTGAAAGTATCAGATATCGATTCAGACAGAAGCCAAGTAATCATGTACCACAAACACAGCCAACAGTTTAGGTGTGATTTTTGTAGCACTATACAGTAGTTCGATCCTTGGTATTGACGTTAGTAGCAATATAAAGATCCTCAATGTTCAGACTTGACGATGTAGAATGTCAAACGCTCCCAACACAGATCCAATAAGTAGATTCTGAACATTTTCACAATATAATTTCTATAACTTTGATAGGTTTCGGCTAGTATAGACCCAGGTCATGTCTAACTTAATAGCACCACCTGGTGAAGTCTTTTAGTCAATTATGGGGCACCATGGCACTCTGGCAAAGAGTTATTATTGTTGGAGACATATCAGTGTAGATATATTATTGTCGGAGACATATCTGAGGGTAGCCAAAAAATCATGTACCAATGTACATGATTTTTTTGAAGAAATTTGTCTTGAGAAATTTTGAATTTTATGGGATCTTTTTCCGTTTTGACGTATTTTGGTATGGTATTAAAGGGAGAAGGAGCGGTTGAGTTCAAGTTATTGTGACGTAATTCTGCTATGTGTACCGAGTTCGATTTTTGTAGCGGGCAGAAGTACGGGGGAAAGTTTTGGATGGATTTTAAAATTAATGCCAACATTATCATTAGTAGTTGAAAATTAACAATACTGCATAAAATGTCACATTTCAATGATGACCCGCGGTAATATAGACAGATCCCGAAAAAAAAAAAATGGAAATTTTTCCTATAAATAGAACAAAAGCCAGCGAAGCTTTAAAAATGCAACATTATCTGATGCCAGCGAATTATAAAAATGTAAAAATCCAACAATGATAGAAAATTGTCAGTGGTAATTGAAAGACAAAATACTTGTAAGCCAGTCATAAGTGCCATAAAACGTTTCCTAAATACAAAGGCCGTGTCAGTTTCAGCTCGACGTAAAATGTTGGCAGCATAAGATTGCCTAATCACCGAAAAGTTATTCCGAGCATTATCTAACAAATGAAGTGTAAATGCAAGAACAAGTTTCTTGTCCCATTAATGTAAAATTTATGAAGAAATCGATTATCTACGAAGGTGAGTTTATATTTCAGGCGAGCATGATAGAAACAAAACGGAGTTGTTGTATTGGGATGAGCTCAGACAATGCGATAATCTGATTCTTCAATCAGAAATCTACTTGCAGAAAAGCGAAAAAAAAAAAGAAAGGCAAACCAAAATTAAACAAAGAAATACTACAAGATCACCCGTGTATGGAAATTGTTTGAAAGATTGATGTGTTGAGAATTTTGAAACAATGTATGAATTACTAAACACATCACATTCTACATATACACTATACAAATACTAATATTAACGAAATAAGACGTCCTTTTAAAAAGGAAAGAATATAAAAGGTTTCAAACACGAAAATGCTAATTGATGTAGGGCTAAGAAACAGGAACATCACTAAAACTTTACAACACATTGTGGCAGGAACTACATGTCCGGTAGCATCTCAAACAATTATTCATTGACATAAAAAGTAAATGTTGCTTCCCTGACAAAATGGAATAGAAAGACAACTTAAGTCAAAAATATATTTACACCACAACGTCGTTCGTCACATTATTTGCATATATTGTCTGTAGTACACATGCGCACACACACACATATGTATATGTGTACGTGTGTGTTTGTGTATAACGAATGCAGTTACATATCCATATATATGTGTGTGTATGCTTAGTGTTTTTATATACATACATAATTCTGCGACGATGACACTAGTAACTACCAATACGTATTAGTATGACTATTCCTAAACACGTCATCTTTAATATGAAAATCTTTTCTCAATGTACTATTCGCGTTATGCACAGCAATTCTAGAAACAACTGTAACATATTTTATGCATTATTTACTCTAAGAACTCTGCTATCATGTTTGAATGATAAATTACACGCTCTGAAGTGATACGACATATTTTTCTAGAACATTTTTTCCCGATATGCATATATCCACTGGCTCAATAATGAACCACTTATAGCCATTTATTTGTTAGGTATCTACAACGCCACCTTCGTTGTAGTTGCAATTCAAATCCGATTTTTAGCGATAAACCAAACCGAACACTCATCATACATATCTACGATCGTGCGGTTGTAAGTTCGAATCCCAGACCGGGCTGCATGTTGTGTTCCTGAGCAAGACACTTTATTTCACGTTGCTCCAGTTCACTCAGCTGTAGAAATGAGCTCCGACGTCACAGGTGCCAAACTGTATCGGCCCCTTTGCTTTTCCCTTGGATAACATCGGTGGCGTGGAGAGGAGAGGCTGGTATGCAGGGGCAACTCCTAGCCTAGACTTGTGCCTTGTAGAGTAACTTTCTAGGTGCAATCCACGGTCAGTCATGGCCGAAGGGTGTCTCAGCATATATATATATATATATATATATATATATATATATATATATATATATATATATATATATATTGTTGTTGTCACACCGTCGCTTACGACGTCGAGGGTTCTAGTTGATCTGATCAACGGAACAGCCTGCTCGTGAAATTAACGTGCAAGTGGCTGAGCACTCCACAGACACGTGTACCCTTAACGTAGTTCTCGGGATATTCAGTGTGACACAGTATGACAAGGCTGACCCATTGAATTACAGGCACAATAGAAACAGGAAGTAAGAGTGAGAAAATGTTGTGGAGAAAGAGTACAGCAGGGTTCGCTACCATCCCCTGCAGGAGCCTCGTGGAGCTTGTAGGTGTTTTCCCTCAATAAACACTCACAACGCCTGGTCTGGGAATAGAAACCGTGATCCTACGACCGCGAGTCCGCTGCCCTAACCACTGGGCCGTTGCACCTCCACACACACACACAAATACACACACACACACACACACACACACACACACACACACACACGGATTAGACAAAATAATGGAAACACTTAGCATCATTGCATCATAATTTTGAAATATCCATAAAAGCGTCAAAAGCTTGTTTAGTTTAGTTATTTATTTATTATTTGTGTTTAATATGTTTCGCTAAAAGTGCTGTTTCTTTTCACATATAAAAAAAAAGCAATTAAAATTCATTAAAATTACAGATCTATTGGACTTTCAAAGAGGTGAAATTGTTGGTGCTCAATTGGAGGCGCTAGCGTAACTATGTTTAGTGCGTGAATGTTTAGTGTATCAAGAAGTACTGTCTCGAAAGTAATGACAGCCTTCGAGAGGGAAAAACCTCATCGAAACAAATCTTCGGAAGAAAACCAAAAATTTCAGATGGGGACCGTCGGACACTTACGCGAATTGATAGACAGAATCACAAAAGTACAGCTCCCAAAATTACTGCAGAGTTTTATGAACACCTCGAAAACCCAGTTTCCACAAAAACTGTTCGACGGGAGCTGCAAAAAGCCGCAATTCAAGGGAGGGTTGCAATCAGAAAACCACTACTTTCAAAGCCAAACGTTGCAGAGCTTTAGAGTGGAGTAAAAACCTACAAAATTGGTCCCTAGAGCAGTGAAAGGATGTTATTTTCCCGGCCGAGTATACGTGTGGAGACAGCCAAAAGAAGCATTTGACGTAGACTGCCTTCTTTCAACTCTTAAACGTGAAGGAGGATCTGTGATGATCTGGGGGGTGGGGGCTATATCTTGGAAATACGCCGGCCGAATGTTTTCCCTTCATGGCAGAATTAATAGTCAAGACTAAGCATTTTATCTGATCAAATTCATCCTATAGTTGTGGAACTGTTTCCGGAGGGAAACGCAATCTTTCAGGATGGTAATGCACCAATTCACACATTTAAATTTGTTACTGAATGGCACGAGGAACACTCTAGTGAAGTTGAACCTGTTATCTGGCCACCACAGTCCCCAGATCTTAATATTATTGAACATTTATAATGCATTTTAAGAAAGCAAGTAAGGAGTGGATATCCTCCACCATCATCACTACAAGAACTGGAGACTGCTTTAGCTGAAGAATGGACAGATATTCCTTTGGAAACAATTCAAACTTTGTATGTGTCCATACCTCGTAGAATTCAAGCTGCAATTACTGAAAAAGGCGGTCTTACTCCATATTAAAATAAATTTGTTTGAAATTTTAAGGTTTTTGTCCAACCCCTGTATATATTGTAACCACATGTGAATCATTGGAGATTTTATTCCTCCGTCTTCCTTTTCTAGTGGACTTTCCTCTGTTTCTGAAGAAAGCGTTGCTTGAAACGTTAAACTATCTTTCTTTCCTCTCCTGAGCGTCTGGTAATACTTTACATGCACCACGTCCTCACGTTGTTGTTTTTTGTGTTTGGTCCTCTTTCTGGGCATTTACTATATATATATATATATATATATATATATATAGATAGATATGTGCAGATTTTAAAGACATCAAAGCGGTTGGCCAGTAGGAAGGTCGAGTTACATAATTTCTATATAATGTTCGTGTTTTGGTGGTCTGTTTGCATAATGGAGCATCCGTGGGAACTTTCCAGCATCATTCATATTCTATCAACTTTGAAGGCAAAGAAATTTACTTGTTAACAGCATATGTATGTTACATGCTACACACGATGATTGTGGTAACACAATGTACCAATTTAATTTGCTTCCCACCCTGTCCAAATATTATATAATCTTTTAAATGAACTAACCAGCTTACGACGATTTAAGCAGCCTGTTAAGCTCAACAATGCTCGCTAACATCTAATAAATATTGATTTGGCTAGAATGGAGTATAGAAGTACCGTGCATGGTAATTGCTGCACGAAGAAACCCTGCGTATTAACTTCGGTTGTTAGGAATTGCAGTCAAACATTTTTATAGCTACATCCAGAATCACTTTTGATAAAAAGGTTGGATTAGCTAAGGAGCCTAATAAATGATGGCCGCAATCTATTGACGATGAAAATGGTCAGAGCTGAACAAGTGATAAAGAACTATAGGAGATACAAATGACCGTCACTTCATTTTAAGAGACAAGATCTATTCTATCATGTTATCTTTTTTTTTCAACTGAATATTCTGGACATTACATATTTCTATCCCTACTGCTTCCATTTACAATTACACTTATTTTCAGAAATGTATACAGTTAATTTCTTCTCGTCATATCATCAAGATTCGTAGGTTTGTGGGGAAGATAAACAGTTTTTTGTAGATCTTGAATTACTGAAATAATTTTTATTAGTTTGTATAGGAAACATTAAAAAAGTTATGTTTCGAGCGGATGATGCATAAATCGTGACGCCTAACGTTTTAAATTCGCTTATTCTGTTTGCATTTGTACAGATATATTAATGATTTAATCTTTCCTTTATTGCAGTCACATTGGAAATGGTTCAGTAAATAATTACCGATAGTTATTGCAATGAGGTCAGAATAAATCAGATTCTGTGAGATTAGAAGACCACTTCATTTATTCGCACTAAATATAAATGTTTGATAGGTTTGATCCTTTCTTTGATTGAGACTGAATCCTATTTCCCTTGCATTAGATATATTGCACTCAATCATCGTAACATTCTATATCTAAAACTGTCTATCCAGTCTAGATTGACATCTTTATAAATGAAAGTACATGGCCTTTGTTTTAAATTTAATATTGATATAGAATATGTATAGATAAATTAATTAACGTAGACCTGAGGAAATATCTCGGAATCTCTTACACAAATTACATTGCTATACGTTATCTAAACCAACATCATCAACTATCCTTTTCACCTTCTGGAACTGAAGGGCTTAACAGTTTAATGAAATAGTGAAGCTGTCCGTTCAATCGATATGTATTCTCAACATAGATTTACCCGGATGGAAATACAACATTCATATTCTTTATTGCCCACAAGGGGCTAAACATAGAGGGGACAAACAAGAACAGACAAACGGATTAAGTCGATTACATCGACCCCAGTGCGTAACTGGTGCTTTATTTATCGACCCCGAAAGGATGAAAGGGTAAGTCGACCTCGGCGGAATTTGAACTCAGAACTTAGCAGCAGACAAAATACCGCTAAGCATTTCGCCCAGCCTGCTAACGTTTCTGCCAGCTCGCCGCCTTGGGAAATACAACATTCAACTGTCTTTTCTGCTTAAATTTATTACTCTAATAGAAATAGTCCGTAATGATACCAATCAAACGTAGTTTATAATGTAAAGAATACCTATTCCAATGAATACAATGTCATGGAGATATTTATTTCTGCCATATTTTGATTTTCGATTCGTCAAAATTTTGGAAGGAGACTTGGTGTGAAAAATAGTCATCGATTCTCCGAAATAGCTTATTTGAATGCGACTTGGCTATAATTTGATTGAAGATAATAAATAATATTATCGTCTCATAGCAAAAGAGAAAAATATATCATCAGCTATTTTAAATTACAAACAAAAATATTTCTACTTTCCTAATCAGGAATTAGGAAACCGTGTGAGAAATATTAACTTTATTCAATTCAGATACATGTTGAATAATGCTAATGAGGGTAAAGCAAATATAGATAGGTTAGAGGAGAATTAGAAGGAGCTTCATATAATGAAATGGCAAAAATAGACAAATCTGCTCTCGTATGAGTGTGGGTTCCTCTTTCTAATAATTATATATACAAGAAAAAAAAACAGAAGACAGAAGAACGAATGCGCCTCAAGTGTATATTATGATAATCAAAAATACGTCCTTTTCAATTAATCGAGCTGTTAAAGAAATATTTTGATATTACAGTTGATATTTATTCGTATTAATGATAATATTTTATCTTAAATTCTGCAAAATGGTTTGAGCTGGAATCCTAAAAAAATATTTACTGCACACTGTCCATGCCTATATATATATATCTCAAGTGGAGAAACAAACACAGGAAGACGGAGGTCAATTGCGCTAGTTAGCCATTGATTTAGCCTTCGGATTTAATTATGCCCTGGTTGCTTAAACGCTTAAGCCTATCCCTTGAATGTTTAAACAATCCTATCATATACCTATTAACATATATATATATATATATATATATATATATATATATAAAGACTTAATAATAGTTATGTATGTGTTTTTTCGTGTTTTGTTCGAATGGTAACCACTCCTGAAGAAGTGGTAAATGTCTAAATCCAATGGACCAGTCACTGGATAAGTTTGGCACAGAAATGTTAACAGAGTGGTGAATAAATCGATATATCGAATTTGAAGTCTCTGTCTCTTTTAAATATGAAAATTTAAAAGTTTAAAAACCTTATAATATATATATATATATATATATATATATATATATATATATATATATATATATATAAGTATATGCATATATGTGTACATGTATGTATATACGTTCATCTACATGTACATATAGATACATAACTGGGTACATGACGTGGCAAAACAACAAGGACAAAATGGTAAACAAAGTGCAACAAACATGCAGGCCACATAGAAACATCCCCTTCATCAGCAGCCACCATTAAAACTCCGGCGTTTCGAAGAATTAAGGCAGTACGCATCGTTAAAATGGTTCTTCCCACGAACACAAATTAAATTGTTTTCGTGGAGGGTAGTGGCGGACGGAAAACAAGACAGGAAAACGAAACGGTGAAATAAACAAACAAAAAGGCTGTACAGCCAGACGTGAAGTGTGTATGTCTTGAAACCTGTGAAGCACGTACTGGAGGGGCATAGAAGTACGTGCGAGCTTGGTGACTCCAAGAACGAAAAGAAATAGCAGCCGGACACACGTGACCAAGGCTGTGTGAAGAGAAAGAGTAGCAGAGGGAAAAGGAGAGGAGGAAGTAGAATAAAAGTGATCAACGAGAGGTAGAGAGAGAGATATATAGTCGTAGAACGGTGAGAGGCGAAGGACGA
>NC_142930.1:168084244-168136744 GCF_046866305.1 Octopus bimaculoides
TTCTTTTCTAATTATTTGTATTTCGATAATTGTTATAATTTAATACTCTCATTTCATTCATTATCTAACATGATATAAAAATCGTCAATTTTCCCCGGTGGCACGTAAAAGCACCCACTACACTCTCGGAGTGGTTGGTGCTAGGAAGGGAATCCAGCTGTAGAAACTCTGCCACATCAGGTTGGAGCTTAGTGCAGTCATCCGGTTCACCAGTCCTCAGTCAAATCGTCCAACCCATCCTAGCATGGAAAGTGGACGTTAAACGAAGATCAAGATGATATATTCTATAAATATATATATATATATATATATATATATTATACATGTGCGTGTATATGCGCGCGCGCGCGTGTGTGTGAGTTGATTCAACAGATGAGATCCAGAGATTTCCAATATATAAAACAGTAGCGCTCCAAGGAGCAAGTCTACGGGGTAAAGCGTGGCTATAAGAGGAATCCAGAGGATCAGCTATGGAGACAATGATAAGAAGAAAAAAATTGCTTGTGGTTTGATATACAAATTATCTAAACTTATAAACATGTAATCACGTAGAACTTAATGACTAGAAATTTTCAGACGATAAATTTTCGAATATAAATAAATATATTTATTATCAGATCAAATTTACACAATACAAGGACAGAAAAATAAAGAAAAGGTATGTTACTACAAGTGCAATAACAGATTTTGGAGACTAGGAGTTACTTCATAACGACCTTGGCAGGTGTAGTTCACCAGAACATGCAACCATTGATAGAAGTATATCAATACTGGAGAGATCGGGCCTCCATCACCAGATCTATGCGTATACACACAGACACTCACATATACATGTGTTAAAACCGTGTATGTATAAATACATGTATGTATATAGATATATGTCTGCGCGCGCGCGCACACACACACGCACACACGCACACACGCGCACACGCGCACGCACACACACACGCACACACACACGCACACACACACGCACACACACACGCACACACACACACACACACACACGAATAATATTTGTCTCTTATTATACACGCAAAAGTCTCTTATTATACACGCAATAGGACTGCAAAAGAAGTGCTCAAATATAAGTGAGACGAAGACAAAGAGGTATTAGTTACAGGACAAACAATTATGGGTCAACGACTTTACATACAACACTACCACTCAAAAATTTAATCATATATAAAAAAAAACACCTTGGTCTACAAACACATAAAAAATAATACGTATACATAAAATCACAGAAGGTAAAAATATATCCGAATAAAATACAAATAGAACGGTTTATTAATAGTTACACATAACGACAAAACATTCAAAACTATGAAAAGCCTACTGGGCAAATATAAAATAAAGATAAAATAAAATAAGTGTCCACCGACTAAAAAGATTTTATCTGACGATTACATTTTTTTTTTTAATTATATATATTTTTTTTAATATTTGAAAAAGTTTTTTACTTCCCTCACGCATGTACGTCCAAAGTTCATAGGTAAGCAGACTTCCACAGGTTAAATTCACGTACATCTTGAAAAAAGTCTTTTACTCCCCTCACACAAGTACGTTCAAAGTTCATAATAAACAGATACCACCGGTCAAATTCAACATTCTCATATATCTATGGCTATTTTGGGAGCTCCGGAGTTCATTTACACATGACGATGATGACCCCCCGCCTTCATCAGAATAAACATGAAACATGCAGAGATCAAAATTTTTATGAAAAGATTATAGAATTTAAGAAGAACCCATCAGCGGACCAGTCCAAATTTTCTATAGGAAAAAAAAAATCCCATTTGCTAAACATTCAGGTGGCTGTATTTAACAGAAATTTAACCTCGGCGGTTTCAATTCCCCGCAACGCTAAACAATATTATTACATTTTTTTTTTATATATACTTTCAAAAAGATGGACGAAAACCTATGGTTGCAAAAATGGATCACTTCAGTAAATATTTTCGAAGTTTTTGGCCCAAGAGACTTAAGGATTGCAAGGGATTCCTTTAAACACAACTTATACTTATTTATATTTACTCTGAAGTAAGGGGCTCTCGAAATAACGGACTATTCCAGAGAATAACTCTTATTCTTCTTCTTTAGATCGTGTAAATAAGATGCAAGTGTGGTAGAGCTGCAGTATTTTTCGTTTCAGAACGAGCTCATGTGGTCCCTATATCTAGCGTTAAAATTTACTGTACTACCTATATAAAACTTATTCAAATTATCCTCATCCTTAACAACGCATTTATATAATGCATTGGTAATTAGACAGAACCCGTCAAGGGGACATAATCCAGGGTTTCTACATGATTTCCGAGGGACATCCCTAACCTTATTTTTACCACTAACAGTACTTGTCAAGTTTCCCCTATTCACTCCTTCACACCTCTCATTACTGGGGTTTGGATACACCGGGTGGGAGCAAAATGTTGGCATCATTAACCTTAGGCGTATCAGAACTTACCTGCCCAGAACCGGGGTTTCCATCAGAAGAACATATCCTGTGCCCTTGCCCATTTAACTTGCTTCTATTTATAGATGCAATAATGGAGGACAAATTTGGTATTACTGAGTAAGAGAACTTGATATAAGACTTAATGCAAATGCTAGAGTATTTAGGACCTTTATGGAAGTTCTTCTCCAGAATCTTAAAAAGCATCTTAGGCAAATTTCTCACTCTAAGAGAAAAAGGAAGTGGCGAACCACATTACTTCTCTTATTCTAGAACGTGCGCTCTTAGTTTTACTAATCTCCTCACTACCTCTATTTCGCTTCCTATACCCATTTCTAATATTCTAAAAACGTTAGAAATTTGGCTTATTTTGTTTGCTATCAGGTAATACATTACATTTTTCCGGATCAACCGTGACATGGTCAGGTGGTAGACCATCCATCTTGTTTTTAAATATCGTGTTAGGTATATATGAGATTTTAGTCTTGAATCCGCTTATTTTTAGAGCGTTATTGTACACAGGTGCGTGTGGATCGAAATTCTCTTCATTTGCAGATAAATTAGAGATTTTGATCGAAATAGCGGTAACGCTGCTATCTATACTGGACGTTGGGTGAGTGGACGATACATCGGTAGTGTTGTATGTAAAGCTGTTGACCCCAAATTAATGTTTGTTCTATAACTAATGCTTCTGTATGTATATATATATATATATATATATGTATACATATATATATATATATATATATATATATATATATATATATACACACGCACGCACGCACACACACACACACACACACACACACACACACACACACACACACACATATGTACGTACACATGCATGTTCTTTTAATTCTTTTATTCTTTCATCTGTTTCAGTCATTTGACTGCGGCGATGCTGGAGCACCGGTTTTAGTCGATGAAATCGACCCCAGGACTTATTTTTGTAAGTCTAGTGCATATTCTATCGTCCTCTTTTGCCGAACCGTTAAGTTTCGCGGATTTAAACACACCAACATCAATTTTGAAGCGATGGTTGGGAGACAAACACAATCACACAAACAAATATATATATATATATATATATATATATATATATATATATATATATATATATATATAGTAGAATTTACTTGTATTAATTAAAACAGGAGCTCAGTTAGGGGCCTGCGACATTTGATGTAGCACGGAAACCGAATGAAGCTGTGTTAATTGAGATATATGTAAATATATATGTAAATATATATATACACACACATGTACGTATGTGTATGTGCCTGCGTGTGGATATGTAAATAGACATGACATATAAGTGTAAACTTATGCATGTTGGTACTTTATCAAGATACATATGTAAATGCATATTTGTATATATCGACGTGTCTTTGCGTGTCTGTGTGTGTGCTGTGTGTGTGTGCGCGCGTTCAATAAATATATTCGTTTCCTCTGGCTTTCCATGTAAATAAACTGGAGTTCTTCCATTGGGTAATTCTACCAGGATATTGTAACATGCACACTCCGACCTTGGTGAAGGGCCCAAGAGAAAAGCAGTTGGTTGAGACCCTCCAGCAAGATCGAAATATGCATATCCATGATTCTCTCACAGTCGGAACACATCAAAAGTTTCTTCAATCCAGCGTCATGATTTACCATTCCAGAAGATTCCAGTGTTTTCAGGAGAGGTCTTCATGTCTCGTGTGCGTCATCATCGGATCATCACCTGAAAGCTTTTTAACAGCATTTTGATACGATCGCAAAATCACGCACGGACAAATGCATACAAGCTCACACTTAGACATGCACATGCTAGAAACTGACTCATTAAAAACAGACAGACAGACAGATAGACAAACACACACACACACACACACACACACACACACACACACACACACGCGCACACAGTTCTTCATGCATAATAGGATGCATAGAGAGTGACAACAGAAAGGCCACTACATGGAACATAAGCAGCAATTTAGACTTAAAAAATAAGAAATGAATACAAAATGGTTGCAGCATCATTTTTTTATAAGCAGCTTAACACATAACAGGTATATACACAAAGATTTCACATAGATATTTCTGTGATAATAAACACACATACATACACACACACACTGACACACACATATGCACACATATATATATTTATAGCTATTATGTATAAGTACATGTATACTTACATATACATATTATGTATAAATTCATACATACATACAGTGGTACGTACATACATACATACATAAACGACACAAAATGCAATAAACGAAATTCTTTATTAAAAAATCCCTACAATTATTTCCACGCATTTTCGCATCTGTAGTCCGCAGGTGAGATGTTTTGCAGTTCTTATAGTACTCTTCGGGTGACTGTTTAGAAACGTTTCTGGTTATATAGCCCCAGCATTTCACTTATTTTGATAGAGTAAGCCCAGATTGATCTGTCATTCAAATATTCTTACATACATGCATATATTCACACATACATACTCACATACTAATTTTCATACATGTGTGTGTATGTAGGTGTTTGCGTATGCGTGTATGTGTCTGTATGTGCCTGTGTGATTTGACATTTTTACACCTGGCTTATTAAAACATTGTATTGAATGCGGAAGCGAAGAGGATATACTAATAAGTTAGTTTTCCCGTCTATTACAATTCTTTTGTCAGAAAATCTGCAAATAAATACATGAAATTTATATGTATGTGTGTGTGTGTATATATATATATATATATACACACACACACACACACACACACACACACACACACACACACACACACACACATATATATATATATTACTTTTTTTTATTTATGCGTCCTTTTAAAGCCTAGCCAGGCTCATAGGCCCAGTTTCCCGGTTTCTATGGCGTATGTGTTTCCGGAAATCACCCCGAATCTTGATACACAATATTGTTTTGAGCTGAGGGGGTTGCTAGATTCCCTTGTTCGAAAATATAAGGACACAGATCGTGTCGTATAGCCAGCTGGAAAAGGTGTTTCCTGGGGCTAAATTACCACAACATTCGTCCTAAACCAGGACTGCCATGTTATATTGGCAAAAATCTTTACTCCAATTGTAATATGGTTAACATAAAGTAAAAAATGGATTCATTTACAATTATTATGCGTTAAAAAGCGCCGACGTATCCTGCATCCAAATCTATATAGGGTGGAAGAACCAAGATTTTCCAGTATTGATGGAATGGCACTGGTTGGATGTATTATTTCGTACATTACATGATGATAACTTATCAATAAAATGGTGGTAAAACGTCGATAAAACATTTTTAGGATTATGCAGTAAATGGAGTTACACCAGTCTAGAAAATTACTATTTGTAAATCTCACAACAAGAGATATTCAGCAACGGTACTTTGGAATAAAGATTGTTTACCAACGCAACATGGCTGTCCTGGTTTAGGACGAATGTTGCTGTAATGTAGCCCCAGGAGACATGTCTATATGTTAATGTTTATGAAAACTCTTTGGATATTTGAGAATTTTCACATATATCAAGATATTTCGTCATTGAATCGATCCATTTTTGTTGGATGGATTCGATGAAATAATTTCCAAGTTTGAAGCTCTAATTCTATTGTCACACACTCACACGCACACGGGAGCTGTCGAAAGAATTTCCTATCGAAAACCAACCACGTTGTGAAGCTTCCTCTTATTTTGGTTTATAAAGTAACACTTGTCTTACAAGACAACCAGACTATTTGCCAACAGACTCTTTTATAAGGTAATATCAACTACAAAAGCCAAGCACATATTTATGATAGCTTCAGATATCAAAATATATAGCGCAGATTTATGAAATTAGCTCGAATATATAACTGTTTGTTCAAATATACTATTATTTTGCCGCAATTTTAAAGTTTTTGGAAATATATTCAACGTATTGCACCGGCTTTCATTAGTATAATCAAATGAGTAAATGATTATAAACTTCGAATAAAGAACAAGTCTGCGGGCATATATAGACTATAGAGTTGAAACTAGTAACGGTTCAGGAAAACCTACCAATCTAATGCAGTAAAGTGTTAACTGCAGTGGAACATTCGCCAAAATTCAATCGGCTGAGCACAGTTTTTCTAGTTCTAATTGGACTATAATCAATATTTAGTATTTTGTACGGTAATAAATGACAAACTATCGAAGATCTATCTCGGTAAACAAATAGAAAATCATTCACCAATATACACGTATGCATAATTACATTTACATATACGGATCTGTTTATATGTATGACACGCACACACATACATATGTATGTGTGTGTGTGTGTGTGTGTGTATGTGTGTGTGTGTGTGTGTGTGCATATATACGCGAAGTATTTGGGCATTGATTTTAAGTTCTTAACAATGGGGGAGTAATCAATATTCAATAAAGAATGTAGGTCCTTTTATACGAATTTCGGTTCCATTGAACTACGTAGTCAGGTATTCATTGGAATTTGGAATCGAAAAGATAGTTATATACACACACACACACACACACACACACACACACACACACACACACACACACAAACATGCATATATCTAAATGTATATCATCTTTAATCGGAAGAAAGTTACAAATGTAACTCTGTTCCGGACCGTTTCTTCAATGTTCATTATCGAACTGATAGATCAATGCCACTGTGTCATGTACCAATTGCTCGAAAATCGAAACAACTTTTTAACTTTCTTCTAAATGCAAATAACACAAAATACATACACACATATGTCGACTTCTGTTTTACTGTTTGTTCAAATAAACTTGTGTTCAAACATGATCCAATCCATCACTGGAACTGTAAAATGCTGTAAAACTTTCCAGAAGTTTATCATTTAAATATATATGAGCATGTCTAGATGTGTAACTAGCTATATGCGTGAGAATACATGCATAAAACATACAAATCTGCATATATGCATACATACATACATACATACATACATACATACGTACGTACGCACATACATACATACATACATACATACATACATACATACATACATACATACACGAAGCAGCTAAAACAATAATGGGAGGAAGTTCGTCCCAATTTAAATTGGTTCACGTCGAAATAGCTTCGACTACAAGCATCTTTTGTAAAAACAAATCAACTGATCCTCGATTCTACCAAAACAGTGAGAATGGGCCAAAATCTGCCAGAAGCGGCATTAAAAATATTGTAAATAAACCACCGCTCCCACCATCACTAAATTGGAGCATGTCTCGATAGTTAATTGACTCAGTAGCGAAGACTGCGGAATGCATCCGACTCAAAAACATTTTAAAATTACAATTCGCAAAAAATTTTGCTACTTTCTCGAAGCTTTCGTTGAGCAACAGACCACTTCCAACAAAAGTGAGAAAAAATCCTACCGATCTAAAGTTTAAGGTTATCAACGATGTTGCTGGAGAGCACATGGAATCATGTGATGTTAATTTCTGGAATATAAATACTCTTATATACACAGCCGCTATTACTTTTAAAGAACACCTAGGAGAAGTCTACACTGAACAAAGTAACAAAACTACTAAACGGAAACAACCTAGATAGAAAACAAAACTTGAAGAAAACATCAATACGTGCGCCGCCATATCGGATGGTTAACTACAACAATAAAATGTAAGGAGAAAACAAAAATTAGCGAAACTTTATGGCAACACGTCACACCGAGCTCTCGTGGGAAAGCTAATCACTTTAAAACACGAATTCAGGACGATGAGCGAAAAACTCCGCCAATTTTTGAATGAGTCAGTATGAATCACAAGTTTACTTCCAACCCATAAGCATTATACAGAGAAATGAGGAAGGAAAATATTACCATAAAGAAAGCTCCATGCCAAGAAGATCTACAGTCATTCTAGTAAAATATTTGGAATGAAAAGATGGATTGCAATCCGAATGCATCATGATTAAATACAAGTGAGAGAGAATATTCTACCAACACTAACAGTAAAAGGAATGATACAAAAACCTTCTCTATAGTAGTAGGCAAACTGCAGAATAGGAAGGCACCTAGAAGGGACCTAATAGCTGGATATTGGTACAAGAAGCTTACATTTTATAGAAACCAATTGATATGTATGTTCAAGAGGACTATGGAAGGTGAGACGGATATACCAAAGTGGCTTGCTACATCAAGGACAAATCTTCTTGCCAAAATCGAAATCGCCGAGATGGCAGGAAACTACAGGCCCATTGCTTACCTAAACATTATGTACAAATTGTACACAAGTTGCCCCAACCAATTCCTCCAGAACCGTTGTGAATCGAAAAACATTGTGACTGTTGAGTAGCCTGGTGGAAAGAAGAGAGTGTAGGGGTGTGCCGAACAACTTTTAATAAACAAAGCTGTACTGTCTGAAGTAAGAAAACAACGCAGACACCTTGTGACAGTATGGCATGATTAGAAGAATGAATTTGACTCTATCCCTCATTCATGGCCGTTGAAGTGCCTACACCTGGCAAAAGTACCTACCGCTCTAATTGATGCTATAGAGAGAGACTCTCAAAGACAACTATTCTTACCCTTACAACTGAGTACAGAGTAATATCAATGTAACTCAATTTCATTGTAGAGGACCCCAACATTTATGCTAAAAGAGTTAACAATGCCAAAAAAAAAACAACAACAACTGGAATTAATATTTGGTTATAAAGCGAAAAAAGTCAGTCCCACAAACCACAAACCTGTGCATCAACGATCTCTCTATCTCTCCCATTCCGCACAAAGAATGTTACAAGTACTGAGGCATAGACGGAAATGTATCATATGAAGACACTGTGAATAAAAGTAGAATGACCCGAGAATATTACACCAGACTTAGGAAAATATGGCAGACGGAACTTTCTTCTTATAACAAAACAATGCATTGCAGTACACCACAATGTGTGTGTGAGTGTTTGTATGTATATATAAATCTAAACATTTGTGTATGAATGTGTGAATGTATATGTTTGTGCATATTTGGAATGGAGGTGTGTATGTGTGTAAGTACGGATTTACGTATGTTTTTATGTATAAATATTTATAATTCTAAAAAAACATGCGATAGGAAATGCTTTTTGACGTATTTCAAAAAAGATCTTCAGATGTTCCTTGACAATGAAATGACATTCTCTTGAGCAATTTATGCACTTACCTATCTATATGTCTAACACATATGTGTCAATTTCTCTGCTTCTGAAACGGAGGTTGAATAAATTTGTATGCTTACATATTTATATCGCAGAAAGGCTGAACATAGACGCTCTGGAACGCACACGCACACGCGCAGGTGCACACATGCATACGCGCACATTCACTCGTACATGCAGATGTAAATGCATATGTACAGGTAAATGTACATATGTTTATATACATGCATATACATACTTGTATATATGTATATATACATATATAAATTTATATGTATATATACATATATACATATGCATATGTCCTTTAATCCGTTTCCAAATCCGATATATATGAATCGGTCTAGAGTCGACATTTATTTCTTTATTGAGACACATAGCAGTCTACAACCTTTCATCAAATCCCAGTGTTTAAGGCTTCATAAAGTGTATCTTGTGTTCGTTAATAGTTGTAGGTCCTTACGTTTACACCTGAAGACTTATTCACACTTTTTTTTCTTGTCCTCCTTTCTTTGAAATTTTTCTATACTTTTGATGAAGAGCTCCGTTCGAAACGTGAAATCCTCTTTTCTTTCCTTTCCTGGGCGTCCAATAACACAGTACTTATACCACATCCTCACATTGTTGTTTATTTCTTGCTTGTTCTTGTTTGGATTGACTATATATCTATCGATCTATACACACACACACACACACACACACACACACACACATATATATGTATATATATATATATATATATATATATATATATATATATATATATATATATATATATATAGATAGATAGATAGATAGATAGATAGATAGATACATACATACATACATACATACATATATGGTGTAAATATAACTATAGATATATAAACATATGCATACAAACGCATTTCTGTTTCAATACATGTATCTATATCTAGTTATCGATAAACACACGCACACACACTCATATGTATGCTAGTTGTCATATTTCAAATAAAGCCACCTACATATTATCTTTTGCAGTAACAACCTCCCATTTGTAATCAAAATCATTCTTGCAGCAACGCTATTCTGGTATATTCTGAAAAATATGTTCTATGTATAGCGATATATCGTTGTATGATAAAGATAAAGATTGTCATATGAATTAATTTTCTCTAATCATAAAAAGCATCTAATCGATTTTCCGTGTATGATAAGAGATATAATAATAACAAGGGAGAGAACATTATCGAGATAACTAATAAACATGTTATACTCACGAAGAGTTCAACATTTTTATGCCGCTAGCATCGCTGCAGGTGTTGTGTTCATTTGATTTCAGTTACCTCAACCTACGTAAGAAAAAAATATAGGAATAAATTCATCGAATTTAATATTTATTTGATTAAATTATTTATACATTGCCAGAGAGTTGTAAAGTAGTTTACGCATTTCTAAGACGTATGTATACATATAGACATTGATACATACACATAGGGACGTGCGTGTATGCATGCGTGTGTGTGTGTGTGTATACAGGAAGAGTGAGAGAGAGATAGAGAAGGGAAAAGGTCGCAGAATAGAGATAGAAAGAGATACACAGAAAGAAAGAGATACACAGAAAGAAAGAGACAGAGAGAGAGAGAGAGAAAGAAAGAAAGAAAGAAAGAAAGACATGGTACACAAATTATAGTTTTTCGCCAATATTATTAGTCCAAATGGCGGCGAGCTGGCAGAGACGTTAGCACGCCGGGCGAAATGCTTAGCAGTATTTCGTCTGCCTTTACGTTCTGAGTTCAAATTCCGCCGAGGTCGACTGTGCCTTTCATCTTTTCGGGGTCGATAAATTAAGTACCAATTGCTTAATGGGGCCGATCTAATCGACTGGCCCCCTCCCCAAAAATTTCGGGCCTTGCACCTAGATTAGAAAAGAATATTATTAGCGCAGAAGTTATCCCATTTAGCAGCGTCACCTGTTGGATTTATTTAGATCATAGCTCTGACATCAAAGACTCTACTTAAGATGTCACTGTGGGTGTGAAAGATGTTTGCACATTCTTTGTTAATTGAGTATTTCTTGGAATCAATCGCCCACCTCCTATATCACGGATATAAAATTTAATTCTCCGATATATTGTTTACTTAATTAAGCATACTTAATTTAGGACATTATATAGTGCTTCAATGATTTTAGATTAAGAGAACGCGACTCTTGTAGGTAACTTATAGTATATGTGTTCATTGTTTGGAGATTTTTAAAATTCATGTCAACATGAAGCGTCGATGGAATATTTTCCATATTTTATAAATGATGAATTGCTAAGCGTGTTATAGAAAAGGCAGTTTCTGAGATTTGAGGCAACCCTAGTGATTTTTGTTTATCTTGAAATACGGTTTCAATTGTTGTTTGTGGTGCATTTATATGTCTAAAATTACTGCTTGCAACTGCATCCAGGTTAAGGCCGAACAAATACAATAATCTTTGGAGGAGAGACGAGAAAATCCACTTAACTAAGCGTACAAGTAATCAAACAAATGTCGATGGTTGAGACTGATCCATATCAGATTGATATTGATTGTTATCAATCTCGTTTGATATCGATTGTTATCTCATATTATTTGATGCCACGGGAGGCCCTATGAAAGGAAGCGTAGACAGCTACTTACATTCGACTTATTTTTCCAATTGGCTGTATTAATTGGCTGTATTAATTGGCTGTATTAATTGGCTGCATACATTTTAGTGTGACTGTGAACATGTTAACAAAATATTACATCGAGTTTCACGATTTTAATCTTCGGCTGGATAAAAAACACATGGAACAATTTACAAACACACACTTTAACACTAACATAAAGACGAACAGAAATAGCCACCCCCCCATACACACGTACATTTTCTGTCTGTCTGTTTGTCTGGCTCTCTCTCTCACTCTCTCTCTCACTCTCTCTCTCTCACTCTCTCTCTCTCTCTCTCACATATTACATAGAAATCCATGCGATATCATGTGATTATGTTTCAGAATATGTTTATTCAGAGAAAAACTAGAGGCCAAACTGGAAGTCTGACAAAGTTGAGATAATGTGAGAGAATGTAGCAAAACATTCATAAATCAAGAATTGAATATATTAATTTGCGTGGTAAATAATGAGGAGAATATATTAATTAGTGTGTAAAGAAATAGAGAGGAATATGAGAATCAGCTAGTGAAAGGAAAGGAGAGATTGGAGGTCGATATCCTGAACAGAAAAAAAGACCAAATCAACTGACCAGGTTTCTATGTTTGACGTCATATCACGTGGCCAAAAGTCAATGACTGAGAACAACACTGCGTTTGTGTCTTCACAACATTTCACGAAAATAATTTAATTTGGATGTTATTTCTATATCATTCTATATTATTGGAAAACATTGTGAAAGAGGAAGGAGACTGAATGTATTGCTGACAATTACCAGCGCTCTGATAAGTGCACATGCGAGCGCACGCACATACGCATAAACACACTCAAACAAAACACTCACGTTCATACCACAAAGACTCACACGCCCCACACCCACATACACACGCAAAAAAACTCACACAGACACACACACACACACACACACACAATACACACGCAGACACACACAAACACACACACACACACACACACACACACACACACACACACGTACACACATATATCTGAGTCGATCAAGGGTCAACCAACACATTGAGTCTAATTCCTTTTTCATTTATTTCTTCCCCGGAAAAAATGACCAATGAACGATATTCGATATGAAAATTTAAATTAATCTAATTTAATTTAATTCCTCAAATTAAATTAATTGGACATGGATACAGCTGTAGGAGCAAAGAATTGGACATTGTAGAGAATTGAATATCTTGAAATAAACTGATGTCTACACGTCAGTTTCTCCGTTTCCGTTTTATATTACCCATATTATATATATATATATATATATATATATATATATATATATATATATATATATATATATAGATAGATAGATAGATAGATAGATAGATAGATAGATAGATATATGCATTTTTAAATTGTCAAATGATATATTAATGAATATGACATAAATCTGATTAGAATCTCACCACGTAGCAATATTGAGGACCGTTCAAACATGCTTGTCGGAGGTACATACACTCTTTAGCACCGGAGGTACATAGAGCCCAGACATATTCGGTGATGAAATCAAAGTGGACCGAAATCGACAAATAAGAAGAAGCAAAGATATATATTTTCCGCATGAGTATTTGCAATAGATGACGTGTGTTGCTTGTGCGTGTATTATTCTTTAGTTCAACGAAATGACCTGACCTCCGTCGCCAAAACGCACTTAAACTCCATTTTCGAATTTAGAAAAGTGCCTCAATCGCGTGAATTTATTACAATGCTGCTCGGATCTTTTTTAAAACGGGGGCCACATTTTTCATTAACGAAACACTTTGAAACTTGGAACACTGGTAGAATGTGTCATATAAAACATCTTTTTTCTCTTAGTCTTCTTAAAAAAAAAAGAAATCCATAAGTTATTCCATGTTAAAGTTGTCGTATTTCTGTAATTTCAACCAATCACTGACGTCCATTCAGCCGATATACTTTAAGTGCCGACTACATAAACAAACGATTCTGAAACAATTAACCCTAACCCTAACCCTAACCCTAAACCTAACCCTAAGGTTAGGGTTAGGGTTAGGGTTAGGGTTAAAGCAAATTTAAAATGAAAAAAGCAAATAAAACGAAGGTATGGAGATTAAATACGCTTTACATCGCTTAATCAGCCAAAGGAGTAAATGTAAACAACTGAATACTTGTCAGTGATTGGTTGAAATTATCGAAATAAGACAATTTTTTACATGAAATAAATACGAATACAAAAATATTTTTCTGTTGTATAACACAAAATAGATAAGTATACGAAGTTTGAAAGTCTTTCCGTACCAAAAACACTACGGAAAACATTAATGAAAAATGTGGCCCCCGTTTTAAAATAGATGCTGCTGCTCTTCTCCACAAAATAAAGCTTTCTCAAATAATATGCAGCCTAGGTCGGTCCAAAAAAGTAGTTTTTATACTACCTTCTGCCTCGTTTTTGTCGCCATATATAGCTAAATAGCTCAAATGTTGAAAGTCATTGACGATGTCACTGGAGAGAACACGGAATCATGTGATGTTAATTACTGGAGTATTAATAGCCCCATATACACAGTTGCTTATAACTCTTAAATAACACCTTGGAGAAATCTACAGTATACAGGGTAATAAAAGTACTAAACCGAAACATCTCAAACGGAAAACAAGATTCATACTAAAATGCATTAACCATGCCAAAAAAACAACTGGAATTAATAACATTTTCAGCTGACACGGAAATGGAATTTGGCTCGAAGAAATGTTCTTATTTAATTGGTGAACGGGGGAGATCAGTCTCCCCGACACAAAACCCGTGCCTCGATATTCTCACTATTTCTCCTGTCCCATACAAAGAACGCTGCCAGTAGCCTGGCATTGATGAACATATCTCATAGCCAGGCAGTGGGAATAGAGATAGAGCTAAGTATATTACACTAAAACTAAGAAAAGTATGGTCGTCTGAAGTGCAAGACTATATCCGACTGCATTTGCAGTACCTGTGGTGATTCCTACATTTAGGATACTTGACCGGCTTATAGAAGAAATCCACTCCATAGACATTAAAACCTCCAACATCAACTGGAAATCTCCGCAGAAATAGTGATATCGATAGTCTCTACCTAAGAAGGGATAAAGGAGGTAGGGGCTTGAAACCGGTGCAGACAGCCTTCGAATGCTGCATAGTCTCTCTCAGAGAGAACTTGCTAAACAACAACAGCAAAACTAAATACGTTAATTTAGTGCTGAAAAGTGAAGAAAATGATATCCTGCGTGTTGGAAGTGAGCTCCTCTTCCTAATGACCTCTCATACCGGACCAGGGCATCTCGAAGAGGATCTGGAATTAAAATGCCCAGTATACCGAAAAACAGACCATGCACAAGTATGTTTCTCGTAGACCTGAAGGAGATAATAACATTGACATGAAGCGAAGCGTCTCTCGGACTCGTGAGCGTTACTTCACATCACATTTCGAACGCTATGCATTTCTAACCCAACAACAGGACAATGCTGCTAAATACTTGATCAACAAAAGAGACAACGAAGCCCTCGGAGTTCCAAGATACAACTGTGAATGTAGATCATGTGATATTTGTGTGGAGGAAGTCAGACATGCGATTGGCTGCTACCCAAAAGCATCATCAGGTTGCTACCTCCCTATGCGACATGACGTTGTCTCAAAAACAATATTCAATGCCATTCGGAAAGAAGTCTGTACTAGAATAAATATAACGAAACCCCCAGTTATTGAATTCATAAGCAAGGAATACTGGTGGAACATTCCCATCAAAATATCGGTCAAATGCAAGCATAACAAGCTGGATATTGTTGTTTGGGACAGACAAGAAAAAGTATGAACCGTCATTGAGGTTAGCTGTCCTCCTGCTGATGTGAATATCTCATTGAAATTCCAAGAAAAAGTAGATAGCTATCGACAACTGCTTCGAAACCTGCAGCTTCTATATCCGGATTATAAGTTTAGATATATACCAATAATAACTGGAGAACTTCGTTTTAAAGGTAAATTCCTAACCGTCAGTATTTGCTCATAAATCAACTTTGATCATTCATTTCTTCATATCTACCGAATCCTTTGAGAACATCTCGCATAAAAATAAATTCTCGCTATATTTGCAAAATATCTTTCTCTGGAACTTCACCAAAATGCCTTAAATTTCTAAAACTTCCGATCCCACATCCAAGCATTTATAAAAAGGTAGTTCATATTAGATTTTCAAATTATCTGCTGAAAACGGTGATGATGGGTGTATAATTTTATACGCGTGTGACTACTGTAAATATAATTTATACGGTTTTGATTTAATGTTTTATGGAACACGCTTTTATTGTATACGTAGTGCTGCAAGTATTTGTTTCTTTATGCAAAATTTATATTAGAGAAATGAAATTGAAGTTGCATAGCTTTTTTTTAATGAATTCTTTTCGAAGAGCTTACATTAAGAATTAATCTCATTATATTTGAGATGATGTTTTCGTCTTATATCTATCTATCTATCTATCTATCTATCAACCGATCTGTATGTCTGCTTTTCTATCTATCGTTCTCTGTCTGTATGTAAGCAATTATGTGTGTATGTATGTATTTATGTATGTATGTATATATGTATGTATATGTGTACGTGTCACTTTATCTTTGTAGCAATGTATGTCTTTATTACTATCTACCTCGGTATATATAAGAGAGTGTGTGGGTGTATATATATATATATATATATATATATATATATATATATATATACACCCACACACTCTCTTATATATACCGAGGTAGATAGTAATAAAGACATACATTGCTACAAAGATAGTGACACGTACACATATACATACATATATGTATATATATATATATATATATATATATATATATATATACACCCACACACTCTCTTATATATACCGAGGTAGATAGTAATAAAGACATACATTGCTACAAAGATAGTGACACGTACACATATACATACATATATGTATATATATATATATATATATATATATATATATATATATATATATATATATATATATATATATATACATGTGTGTGTATGAATGTTTGTAGGTATGTATAATAATATTCGTGTATGTATATGCACATATATACTCAGTTTTACTTTCAATTTACTGCCTAAATTGTTATTAACATGGATACCATTGAATAGAAACATCTACTGAAAGGAATGACCTCTAAGCTATATAGCTATAGGTTGTAATACAGTATTGAAACAAAACTTTGTTAATACACCAATGTTGTATTGCTAGAATTAGTTTTCAAGAATGCGTTATATTCACAAATCAACAAATTCGATTTAATTAAGGAAGATTTCGAACCATTGCGTTTCTGGACAGAAAAGTAACTAGAAAATCACAAATGAAACTCTGAGTTCTGCCAATATTTCTTATGAAACCTCTGTTTATATCAATGAAGGCATCATTTAAGTTGAACTATACACACATACACATATAGTTACACGCACTTTTATATAATACATTCGTGGACACCCATACGTGGAGTTACGTTCGCTGCGATAACCCTCTTAGAAGGGAAATTCTCTTATAGACAATCTGTGTGATATGATATCGGCCTAGGCTATAAATGTTCACATTGGACTATTGGACATGTGTTTTACGATTCATTAGATCCAGCCCTTCATGCACCGATTCAGCCCTTCATAGCCAGCTTATAACTACCGCTTTTATATATGCAAACAACAAATGATAAATGTACCATCGTGTACAAAGCTTTGTCAGGCTGCAATAAATTAATTGAAACCACAGTAAATAGCAGTAATTAAAATCAAGTTATGTACATACATTTAGGACCTCCATTTGTACTCAAATGACGATAAATATTTTGGTAAGAAATTCTCCTTTCAGACAATGTGTGTGAAGAAAAACTCCAGTCAGCTGGGCTATTAATAGCGTCAGAAAATATACTGTTTGCTGCTTAGAATAAGAATGACAGTAGTTAGTGTACTATAAGTAAAAAAAAATAGTTTACTGCAGCTGATAGTAAGAAACGAAGGAGAGACACGTTTTCTACATTTTGATCACCATTTATAGGTAATACCAGCAGTTTTCCACTACATCGTCTCACAGAAGGACTTTCCTGTAACATTTACGGCAGCGAAAATAGTTCCACAAATGAATATGCAGAAAACATATTAAACATAAATTTAAATAGCTTTTAATATGATGCGTGTGTGTGCATGTGTGTGATGCAGAATAGTTTGTATCAGTTTCAATAATGACGATAGAACTTATTAGGATCTGCGATAATTTCCAGTAAGGTGAAATTTACTCCCTAATTTCCTTTTGCTGCTCAGATTCACGACCCCATTAAAACGGAATACTGCAATGGATTCTCGAAATCTCGTTAATAATATCAATTATCAGCTCTCGATCCTCACCATTTGGAAACCTCAGGCTACGTTTCTGTTTTCGTTATCACAAAACTAAAATACAATCTCTCAGTAAACTGAAAACTTACCAGAATTAGGAGCAACTTGAAGTGAAATCATGTTTTTAAGTATGCATGCACATGTCGATTATTAGTATATATTGAAATAAATTACTGAAAGTAAGTAGAGAGACATTTGAACTGAGAGGAATAGAAAATATTTTGTAAATATTTCAACTAACATAAATTAAATTACAGCTAACAAGTAACATGAAAATTCAATTACTTCAGTTTCTATTTCTTTTTGTAGAAAATCGATAAATTTTAGTAGAAGCTTATTTATGCAATAATTTTGTGAGCTGATGGCTTAGTAAATGTGAAGTTTGTGTTTGTCATCCAATTAAGAAAATCTCTATTTGGATTTTGTAACCGTTTTATTTATTGAAACAACTAATTAATAAGCTGTCATCTGACATTTATCTGTATGCTTAATAGGAGCATGAGGTTAAGTATTTGAAGAGAGGAAGTAAAAATTACACACGAATGTGGATTAAACACACACACGTGCATACAAACATATATGCATACACACATGCATACGCAGGCACGCACATATATATATATATGTACACGTCACAAAAAAGACACATTTTAGACATGGCAACTTAGGGAGAATCACACATGTAAATATATATATAGATTCAGGTGAGTATGGTACTTAAGTTTAGGTACCAGAATTAAGTATGGTATTATCCAAACAATTCCAAAGTAAGGTGATTAAAGTCAAAATAAGCAACGACGATATCCAAAGTTAATGCAGTACGATCGTTTCATGCGACTCCATTTAATTAAGTAATGTGAACATTACATCAAATATACAATGCAGAGCAATCCTCAGCTGCACGAAAATATAGAAATTTACTGAAATTACATTTAAACAAAATAATATATTTTTATAACTAAATCTAAACTCTCTAAACTTTGAGACTTTAGATTTAGTTATAAAAATATGTTATTTTGTTTAAATGTAATTTCATTAAATTTCTATATCTTTGTGCGGCTGAGGATTGCTCTGCATTTTATATTTGATGTAATGTTCACATTACTTAATTAAATGGAGTCGCATGAAACGATCGTACTGCATTAACTTTGGATATCCTTGATGCTTATTTTGACTATATATATATATATATATATATATGCACACACTCTTCTAGACCTTTATTTCTTTCAGTCATTTTATTGCGACCATGCTGGATCAGCGCATTTAGTCGAACACATCGACCCCAGTACTACTTATTAGCGTACTACTTATTCTATGGGTCTGTTTAACTGAACCGCTATGTTACGATGACGTAAACATACCTATATCGATTGTTAAGCGATGGTGGGGAGACACACACACATATACTTTGATAGGTTTCGGCCAGTATTGTCCCAGGCCATGTCTAACTTAATAGCACCGCCTGGCAAAGTCATTCAAATCAGGAATTGGACTACATGGCCCAGTAAAATAGAAAGTTGTAGTTTACGGAGACATATCCGGGTGTAGAAGGTTTACCCGGGATTTCTTGAAGGAAGTTGTCCAAAGACTTCTTGGACTTTATGGGGTTTGTTTGTGCTTCAATGTGTTTTGGTGTGATGTTAAAGAAAGCGGGGCCAATTGAGGTGAAATAATTGAACCGTATTCTTGTTAAACGAGTATGATTTATACTATAGGCTGATAGCACGGAGCCAAAGTGTTGGGTGTATCTTAAAGGCGATGGGAACATCATTTGGGCAATGCTGATGGAATATTTTCCATATCATGCAGATGATGTAGTGCTCATGATGGCATTGGAGAGAATAAAATTTGATCTTTTCTATTCGGCCCTAATGGTCAATGCCTGGAATGCCATCTTTCTTTTTTGTAATTGATTTTGAGGTATTTTTATGATAATTTGTTTCGTGTGGTGAGACTACAGTGGATAACAGTATTCAAGGTAACGTGGGGCAAAAGTTGAGAAGAGAAGGATAGTGTTGTGGATATATCTCGACTGGAAAGTTCTGAGAATCCAGGAGCATATCCTGCGGTCCCTCTCAACTTTGCTGTTTATATGAGCGGCCAAGCTTATGTTATTGTTGTTGTTGTTGTGTGTGTGTGTGTGTGTGCGTGTGTGTGTGTGTGTGTGTGTGTATGTGTGTGTAAGATGTTTGTAAGGTATTTACGATCGCACAAAAACCGTTAGTTTCACTTCAACATTTAAATTTAATTTGTGTCAAAATATTTTCTTCGCTTTGAAACCGCGACCTGTTCATTTAAAAACTTCGTGTTGCATGAAAAAGATTAGTGCTGCCCGAAGAGATGTAGCATGAAGATTTGACAGTGAACAGGTCGCGGTTTCAAAGCTAAGAAAATATTTTGACGCAAATTAAATTTAAATGTTGAAGTGGAACTAACGGTTTTTGTTTGATCTTAAATGCCTTACAAACATCTCCCACACTGCAATTGTTTTCGTTTCACAACACGATCTCTCATCAAGTTACTTGCTATACAAGTACATCCCCGTAATACACATACACACACGCACTCACATACACATATATTTATATACGTAAATATGTACGTATATATATATATATATATATATATATATATATATATATATATATATATATATGTATATGCATATATATATATGGTTATTTATGTAACTATGAAACAAAATTGTGTATATGTGTGTGTGTGTATATTTTTTGTGTGTACTACATACAAAGAAGTTAACGGAAGAGAATAGGTGTGGCCCGTGGCATGTATTGGGGACAAAAAAAGAAACCTAAATAAATTTATATTAAGACATCATAAATTCTTCATTTATTGAAGTATTCCCTGTTTTCAGATAAGATAAAATACTCACATGGGGCAATGCAACATTTACATTGCTAAATGAAAACAGATGATCTTCAAAATAAACAAGAATTATATATATATATATATATATATATATATATATATATATATATATATATATATATATATATATATATATATGCATGTGTTTGTATATATGCATGTACAGACAGGGGAAATATTCTAAATGAGATTAAGAATCAAAAATACTATAAGAAAAATAGAATTTGAAAATGCAGTGAGAATAGTTACATTTTTTTATTATGATATTTAAAGTTTAACCGGCTTCACACTTCAGACTGATATGTATATATATGCATATATCAGAGGCAATACACGTACTCAGAAGATTAACATTTATGACTTGCTTTAAGAGAGCAATGATCATAGATCAATGCATATTTGGAGAAAGGGCTACGAGATTCTTTGAGTCCTTGCAGCCCTATTTTTATTTTCTCTGTTTCATATATGTATGTGTATGTGTATATATATATATATATATATATATATATATATATATATAGAGAGAGAGAGAGAGAGAGAGGAGTATATGCCTGCATAAATGCATACATACACAGAAGTACATAGTACATACCCATACGCACGTGCGCGCATATCGTCACTTGCAATTATTTCTTAATAATAGGAATCAAAAATCTTTTTGCAATATTTCAAAATTTCATTTTAAAATCTACAGCATTTCTAAAGATAGTACGCAAATCCCATCATGATTATAATTATATAAAACGTATATAAAAACACTAAGTTATATAATTTGAATGTGATAAAAATATTGCTTTTCATCTTTTAGTGTATATTCTTATGTATTTATCTATATATGTGTATGTTCTATATCATAATTAAATGGCAACGGCGCTTTGATGCTCATATTTGGCTTTCATTTCCGGATGAAACGACTTATTCACTTCATTCTGATGAGTTCATTTCGTATTTACATATAATAATTGTGTAATTATGTGGATAATGATGATGATGTTTGTATATTAACAGTGGAAATCGTGAAAACGTAAATTGGGAATATCAAATTTGAAATATCATGGAATAATTTGCGTTTATTATTCCCAAATATCTTGCACTGGACATTCACTTTGGCCTATTTATCTTCATGCCAACTCATTTCTTGCATGAAGTGATAAGAATTTAGAGTCTAAACATGTGTCAGAGATCGAGTCTAAAGTTCTATGTATGTATCTTTATTGTACGTAAGCACAGAATCAACTAATATATATATATATATATATATATATATATATATATATATATATATATATATAAACAGCAAGCATTTGCTTCACCAGTCTCAGCTTTTTTAGCTGCTATTTCTGAACTTCGGTATGTGGTGAAGCAAATGCTTGCTGATCCCTTAATTATGTTTATAAATGTATAAGAACTTTTAAATAAGTTCTCCACCGATAATGGTGTTTACATACCGAAGGGCTTGGTAAAAATTATTAATTGTTGATTTATTAATAAATTAATAAATTGATAAACCTTTACCCTTTTAATTTGTAATATATATATACACGCACACCTGAATATTCACTATTCATTCACTACTATATGCTTATATCTATATACGTGAGTATGTGATAAGTATGTACCTATGTGTATGTGTGTGTGTGTGTGTTTAAATCGGTAGCAGTCCATAGTCGCCACCGAAACTACCAGGACCCGTGATTTCGGCCTTACTTGGGCTTGTCAATGTTAACCGCCCGAAATCTGCGAGCGATTTATATATATATATATATATATATATATATATATATATATATATATATATAATCTTAAAACAAACAATTTTAGGTGGTGGATAAAAATAACCATTTGCTATTTAGTACTAATTCTATCACTTTTGATTACTGCTTGTATGAAGCCTATTGGCAATTTACGATTCTATGTATTTTGCTAACGGAGAAATCGATGCTACTTCCAACTTTTGGGCGTCTACCATTGACGAAGCTAAGGAAGGCCGAGATCACGTGACTGATAGACCCAGCGGAATCGAAGGTGGTTGATTTATCTCCTACTAGTGATATACATACCAGTGCTCATATGCACCACAAGTTTATATGAGTATGTATCGTAATATCCTGTGTTCTAACACAGCATGCATATTTAAGCGCGAATAAATATCACCCTTTTGGCATAATACTGCTTTTGTCACTATCAATTAAATTTTAATAAACCACTTGGCTATTTGCTGCGTCAGTGTCTGATTAGGCACTGAGATTCTGTTTAAATTGCAAGCAGAAAAAAACGGCACGATGCATTTTGTCCGGCATGTTTTGCCAGCATTGGATGTAAAAAATTACTTTTAAACACAAAGAAAAAAATAAACTATTTTTTCTTTAAAATTGTTTACCACAATATTCTTCCTTGTAAAAAAGATAACAAATTTAATCAGTCATGGAAAGAGTAAAGATAACAGAGGTTTCGATTATTACTTAAAGCTATATTTCTGTACATTACACGTGCAGATACAAAGAACGACGAGGAGTAACGAGTTTTAGGAATTGAATATTTAATCCAGATATGATGGTTATTTTTGAATAAATATAATTTCACCTTAATATGAATAGAAAATGCGAGTCTGAATCGACAGGGAAATGATAGTATCAAAAGGTATCACGATTCACTTGGCATTGGAGAATCGGTGTTTAACTCTATTAAAATCCACGGTGTATTTATATTAATAGATAACAGATAGAAATATGTATATTTATGAATTCTGCTTTTTCGTAATCTCATGGATATATTTACTGTGACTCATATTTATATAAACTTATCTGTATTCACCTGAAATACAAAAATACGGAAACACGTAAATTTGTAAAAAAAATGAGATTGTTTTAAATCTCAATTAATCACATCTTGGGACGGCAATGATATACAACTTCATACAGTTCTCTCTGCTTTTATTTCCTCCACAACCTCAAGCTTGTAAGTGACACAGTTTCCTACCTGGTCTCATTCGATTTACATTCTAATTATGTCACTTCCGGCTCGCATGTGTACAACGAATGTTTTGAAATCACATAATTTAAATTTCTACTCATAATGTAGTTAAAATTTGTATATGCAATTAAAGGTCTCTTCTAACAATGAATGAACGATGCTTATGCAAGGCAGGTATCTCCCAATAGCTCCACATTCGTGGATAAACTGGCAGAGGCCTGTTCATATCCATACACACATACATAAACACATATAGATATAATGTGCATATACAAAGAAAGTACACACTTGTGTGTATGATGAAAAATACAGAAATATAATCGTATAAATAGCGTACGCCTTTCCATAAACACACACACACACACGCACAAACACATACACGCATACACACACACATATATAGATGTATATATTTGTATTTATGCTCATTTATAATAAAAACAATTTGACATTAATCTGAGCACAAATCTATTATTCTTGACAGTGACTTCGAAGTTTTGGCCAGCTATGTCTTCATCGGATGATAGGTTAGCTGGCCGAAACTTCGAAGCCACAGTCAACATTCTTATATATATATATATATATATATATATATATATATATATGTCCCCCTTGTCGGTAGTCTGTTTGTGGACCGATAATGAAGTGCTTGAAACTTCTCAGCATTGCACCTCGTGTTATTTTCATCAGCCCATTTATATATTGCATACATGTCATTTTGCTGTTTTACGATATCATCAGGATATTTGACCGCCTGTGATATTTTTGTATCATCGACGTAGCTGATGTGAGTGGCTAACTGTACGACTGAGGGCATTCTAAGAGAGTCACTAGAAACAGTAGCCACTCTCCCAGGTTTCCAGTGATAAAAAGGTCACATAGTATGAGAATATTGTCCAATGATCAATTTTCTCAAAGACTTTGGCGTAGTCGAGATATATCACATTCATATTTGAGGATTGAGCTGGTATAACAATAAAAAAAATACAATAAAATGTAAAGGTCATATAATTTGAAGAAATGTGCAATTATTTGTAACTTGGATTTTTTTAAAAATTCGTTTTTGTATATGGTTTGCAAGATTCTTTATGTGAAATCGTGTGTTGAAGCATATTTTCTTGTCTCTGGAGAGAGTTATTTCGTCTTTTTGCCTCATTAAAACATTTGTTTTGTCGTTTAATACACTAAAAATAATGAGTGTTTGTAACACTAGAAGAATTGCAATTTTAGCATCTTTACGTCTCTCCTGGGAAGTAGCTCTGAAACTCATTGTTACTCAGTTATTAAAACATTTGAAGTTGGCGAGCTGGGAGAGTCGTCGGCATTCCGAGCAAAACGTCTAGTCGAGTTTCGTCCATCTTTACGCTGAGTTCAAATTCCACCGTGATCGACTTTATCGGTAACGATTCGAGATCGATAAAATAAGTACTAGTTGAGCAATGTGGTCAGTGTAATTGACTTAAACCTTCAACCCGAAATTGCTGGCCTTCTACCAAAATTTGAAACCAATATTTTCTCAGTTGATGTAGGTTTGGCAAATATTGCTAGAGGTTAAAAAAAACAACACACGATTGAGCGGATGAAATAATTCTATATTTGAAAGTATTTTTATGAAGGATTTGAAACCTCCAAAATATCATGAAATCGTTATGGTGCCGTCAACTCACTTTATATATAAAGAGTTCTGTTCATGACTTATTTGTAAATATTCGACAGAAATCGTCGTCTTTTCTCAGTGGTGTGTGATGCAATTATCCAGAGACACTCCTAACAATAAATGCTTGTGGGCAATAATTAAATAACCACAGCTAACCAAAATAATCTTTCTGATTAGTCATTGATGCACATGGCCTATTAACAGTTTCTTATTTCTTTATTGCTCACAAGGGGCTAAACATAGAGGGGACAAACAAGGACAGACAAAGGGATTAAGTTGCTTACATCGACCCCAGTGCGTAAGTGGTACTTAATTTATCGACCCCGAAAGGATGAATGGCAAAGACGACCTTGGCGGAATTTGAACTCAGAACGTAAAGACAGTCGAAATACGGCTAAGCATGTCGCCCAAGTGTGCTAACGTTTCTGCCAGCGCGCCGCCTGTTAACAGTTTCACTGATGTAACCAACTTATAACCGCAATGAAAAGGAAGTGTTAAAGTAGAGATTCATTTGGGCGTGTTCCTTCAATTGCAGGTTATAAGTTACAACATTAATTAGAAGTGAAAACAGAAATACTTTCACGTGTTTTGAATTAGTGTGTTTATGATGTGTTCGTTAAACAAATACTGATTGTCATATCTGCTTCAAGAGGTGATATATTCTTAATATTGACTGATTTAGATTCACGTATTGATTTCATTACTTCTACACCCAACATGCTGCAATTAGTCAGCATTTCTGAGCAGTTAAAAAATGACAAAGACTATCACGAATTGCTTCTCAAATTGATTAAATCATTCGAAAATCAACGGAAAAAGAAACATTCTTTTAATAAATTTAGAACTATTTCTTAGTTTTTCTGATATTTCCGATATTTGCTACATGGTATTGAACTCACGTTTTTGCAATCTTCCTCCAAACAAAATTTCGATCGTATCACGTCTTCGGTGAATAACTCGAATATCTGATCCATGAATTTTCATTACTTAATTTGGTAATTTTCGGAAAGACCAACGTTACACTGGTCTCGTGAGTCAGTTTTTACAATTCCAGTGTAATTTAAAGTTCGATAATAACTTCAGCTCGGCACCTACCAACACAATTTCCTACGTGAATTGCATTCACGCTTTCGCTGCAGACGTTGAACGCTGTAATGAGTAAGGTTGAGAAGATAAACGGGCTAATATTCAATACCATCGTCTTTAATATTAAATAACTCTTAAAACTATTACTGTGAATTAACAGCCCCAAAGTGATTACGCCGAATAATAGCTTATATCTTCAATAATGAGCAGACGTAATATATATATATATATATATATATATATATATATATATATATATATATATATATATATCCTCACCCATCACTAATCCAGTTACGTCAAAATCTTTACACTGCGATTAGAGTTTCAATAGCATTAGTAACAAAATAAGAAACAATGAAGAAAGCTATTGAGTTGGTCCATATCAGCATGGTTATTTGGACGGAGACAAGATTTGATAGATACGAACTGTCTATCGAAGCTGAAACAGTTTTGTGTATAGAAGGTGGAATGACAGAGATAATCTTTTGTCACATGAACAATTTCATCTAGAACCATTTCAGAAATAATCTCTAATTTAAGTTCTTAGAATGTAATCTTAAAATTACTGTTAGTACTGAGTGACTTGCTGTAATGTTTCAGATATTAGCGTGGGCCTCATTTCTAGTTAATATACTTATAAAAAGCTAAACGGCAACAAATTATGTATTAAGAGTAATAATGATGTTCCAAATACATTCGTTTCTAAGCAAAGCTATTTTGATCTAACACTAAGAGAATATCCAATACCATTTGCATGAAAAGAACATCTGATGTCAGTAATTAATACTGTAGAGCATCAGATTATGGTGTCCCAGCCTTACATAATTCCTTGTTCAGTTGTATTATCTTGCACTTCGTTTAACTTGCTTGTTCAATTATTCCTAAAGTCGAAAGAGTTCATTACAGTCACTGTTAGGGTACACCCTCCATATATGTTTATTTCATTTGAATATTTATCTGAGATCTGCTATTTAAATTTCTGTGTTTTTTTGCTAAAAATCCAATAACTAGCTTAAGTACCAATTGATCTGGCACCGAACGTAATAATCTGCATCTTTGAAACTATTATACGTAAGGGCATGAATATGTGTTGTTACATGTGTATGTATTTAAACACACTGAATAAATTCGTTAACGAAGGTAACATAAGCGTTGATCAGAATCGAGATCAATATTATATATCGTGTACATAGCATTATACAATATGAACATATATTTTTCGCCAATAGTGTTTATACCTTGCATTTCTATACAATGAATTCTTAGACAAACGAACCACATTCAGTTCGTTAAACTTTATTACTGCAATATTGCATATAGCATATATAACATTCAGCAATTAGCAATTGATAATGAGGCGCCGAAGCAATTTCAGTAATATGTAATAAAGCATGTTCAGACCATCACCTTTATTAAATCTAATTTTGTTTATACTCGCCAGATACTTGTGGATTTTGAAAAGCATATCATGTAACAGAAATTCCTGCTATTTCATAATATGTGGTGGCCGATACCTGGAAACGTGCTTTGGAAAACACTATAATGTTTTTTACCCAGATTATATATATATATATGTGTGTGTGTGTGTGTGTGTGTGTGTGTGTGTGTGTGTGTGTGTGTGTGTGTATGTGTGTGTGTGTGTGTGTGTGTGTGAGTGTGCGTGTGTGTGTGTGTGTGTATCGTGCATGTGTATGCATATATGAATGTAAATATATATTAATATATATATATATATCTGCACATACATGGATACGTACATACATATAATATATACATAAATGACATGCATAGGCGTGCGCGTCGGTGTGTGTTTCTCTGTGTGCGTTTCGGTCTTCAAGTTTTATGTTGGCTCTGCCAGATACTCGTTATTTTGTTGTTTACAATACAGAGAAAAATTGAAGTGCAGCCTCAGTCCAGTGCCTCGTTCACACACTTTGACTCGCAGCAAATGAAACTCGAGATTCCTGTCCTTGCACGAGATAACTTTAGCAATGTGTGTGTCCAGTCCATCCAAGAATTATTTGTAGACATGGCTCTGTATCAAGCTTTCCAATCTTACATTACACTATATTTTAACGTTCACTAGATGCGTTCAGTCATGTGTTGCAACCCGTTCGGCGCCTGAGAAGATGAAGTTCATCTATATATCACACTTGATTAATTTGAATGTAACACGCACAGATGCACACACAGTTAGCGTGCATATGAAAACATTATTGGATAACAATTGAGTTCTCTAAGTTCCTCCGCTATATATGTATACGAAGAGCTAATGGTATAAAGTTGGATTCTGTTTGTTGATTGCGAGGTTTGTGATATGACGACGTATGTTGAAAAAGATTTTTTGCATCACGGGACGGCCATTATGTCATTAAACACGGGCATGGTTTTGATTTCACTTTTTTCTTAAATATCAGTAATATTTTAGATTTGTCGTTCTGACAATCAGACAATCTATTATGTTCATAAAAGATCTTTTATTGCCATTTGTAACCTCATTAATCATATGCACTCACCCAATAAATCACTTTTCTTATTGTGTGATTGACAGACAGATTAATCAAACAATAGATACTTAAATGGTTAAATACGCAACTACTCATCACACTGAATACAGGCCAGCTCGTGTGTTTATTATTGGCATAAGGACCCTCCCGTGATACAACAAATTAGTTGTGTGTCTATATGTGTGTTTGTGTGCGCGCATATATAGGCATATGTGAATGTTTGTATGTTTGTGTACGTGAATGTATAAATATATATATATATATATGAACATCTATCTATCTATCTATCTATCTATCTATCTATCTATCTGTCTGTCTGTCTGTCTGTCTGTCTGTCTGTCTGTCTGTCTGTCTGTCTGTCTGTCTGTCTATCTATATATCTATCTATCTATCATCTATCCATCTTATTCCTTTCTGCTGAAGAGCGTAGGCTCGAAATGTAAAAGGCTTTTTCATTTTTCCCAAGCGTCAATCTAGCACACTTGTTTGTTGTTCATACACCTGTCTATAAATTTGAACTATATATATGTGTGTGTGTGTAAACATATACATGTGAATATATATTCATATATATATATATATATATAAATATTTATTTATACACACATTTACATCTATACGTACACACATATACATACATATATATGTGTGTGTGTGTGTGTGTGTGTGTGTGTGTGTGTGTGTGTGTGTGTGTGTGTGTGTGTGTACATGCATACACGCTCTCACGCACATATTTATGCATATATGTAAGTATGTGTGTGAGAGAGAGATAGAGAGAAAGAGAGCGGGAGAGAGAAAGAAAGAGGGAGAGAGAGGGAGAGAAAGGGTGAACCAGCATGCGTTCTGAATATATTTGTGTCCAGAAATTCGTACAACTCACATTTCCTTTTTGCTTTCATTAATTTCTAATCGAAACAATGCAAGATTAATCAAAGATTTACCGAAATTTGAATAAACTATTTTGGTCGCCGTTTTGGCACCACATACGTTCTAGTGTAAATAAGAATTTTTTATGACTTCGTATGAAACATGGCAATATGGTATTATGGCTGAACTTTATCGGTGTACATAGTTGTCTTTAACGTTTTGGCTCAGTCAAAATCTATTAGGTTTACTTGTTTCATCAATGAAACAATTGATTCAGACATGCCTTTGCGATAAGATGTTCACAGCGCGCTGTGTCAGGTTCAATTCTACGGCGGGACGGTTCGATACTTGTCTCTTCCCATAGTGTGGTACTAACCAAAACCCTGAGATTAAAAACTGGTAGGTGGAAACTATAGGATAAAACCTTCTTGATCTTGGTGGTAGAATCAAACCGTCGTCCGGTTTGCCACTCCGATCTAGATGTAAGTTTTCAGGTATGGCATATTATCTAACGATAATTCCTTCTTTACTCTACCCGACTCAGAAGCTTTGAAAACTGAATCGGGTAGTGGCGTTTATTATGTGAATAAAAAATGAAATGATTTCTTAATTATCTTTGACGACATATTTGAGTTTCCTTCAGTATATCTACGAAATAAAAAAAAAAACGAAATATTTGTAAATCCAATAATTACGCGTTCTTTCTACAATTTCTCCATTATTGGCAAAAGGGAATATTGATTTCTGTAAATAATGAAAGACAATTCTCTGGAATTTTTCCAATAAATAATCACAGAAAACGGAAGATTTTCGTGGCATTTCTACTGCTTGTTTACGCCACAGTTTTAAGTTAAACATCGTGTTTAACAGTGGTTAATTAATCTGTAAGGATGTAATTAGCACATAACTTTGAAATCATTTCTGCATTCTAAACAGCCTTTTACCGGAAACCCGATTTATTACACACTCACTATGCAAGAAATCAACTTCGCATAAGTAATACGAATCATGTATATTACTGAAAACAAATCTAGCGTACAAAATATAAAAAAGTATATTAAATAGGGTGTTTCTTCGAATTCATTACACAAAGACATTTTATTAAAAAAACAAAAAACAAAAAAACAGGCTTCTCGTACTTAACATTACAAACCAGGAATACATAATACTGAATATGAAGAGAAATGTAAAATATCCATTGACGTTAGGCAGACAGGACGTCTAACATGTATTCCCTTATTTGGAAATAGATTCTAATCTTCAACACTTGCTGACCTTTACATTTGCGCAGTAAATCTACGTCAACTTCTTTCTGACACTGTTCAGTCATCTTGCGTTTCTGTCGCTTCAGCCGTCATCACGCCATATTATTGTGATTAATTCTTCTTTACATTCACGTTTCAACATTTACTGACATTTTATCGTAATTCGTTTTTCCTGTCCACTGCTCTACTTACATTGCCTTGACCTCTAACACCATGCAAAACTAACCCACTCCAACTTACAGCCATATTTTCGTATCTGATTTGTTCGTCCGCTGGTCATATTGACAAAACACATCTCTTTTATTAATGTGTGCATGTGTTTATGCTTGTCTGTGATTATGTACATACTTATGAATAAGTATGTATATATGCATGCATATATATATACACACATGCACATTGAAAACACACAGATATACATATGAAGCGAGAGTAATATCTGTCGGTCTGACTGTCTGTCAGTGTGTTTGTATGTATATATGTATAGACAGACAGAGGGAGAGAGACGGAGAAAGAGAGAGAGAGAGAGAGAGAGAGAGAGAGAGAGAGAGAGAGAGGGAAAAACAGAGAAAGATAGAGAAAGACAGACAAAGTGGGGGAAGAAACAAACAGGCAGAGAGGGCGATTGATAGCTATATGCATTTATCAGGATATAAAATTTCTTTGAAAAGAAGACTTCGCGGTGACTAGATTCTGCTTGGCATTAATTCCACCTCAGAATAATGGTGAACGATGTGTGAAGGTTGGATAAGATGATGGGGGTCAAAGTAAAGCAAGTAGAAAAGAGGACATAAAAATATATTAAATGTAAGAAAATGTCGGCAAATAAAGAGAACAGAAAGTAAAGAGAAATTAATATAGACATATAAAATGGCGGCGATCGGGCAGAATCATTAGCATGTCGGACAAAATACTTAGCGGCATTTTAACGTTCCGAGTTCAAATTACGTCTAGGTCGTCAAAATAAGTACCTGTTGAGTATTGGGGTCGATGTAATCGATTAACCTATAAACACGTGCGCAATATATAATGATATTGTGTGCGTGTGTGTATATTTATATATATATATATATTTATATATATATATATATATATACACATATAGACATACATACACACACACACACATACACTCACACACACACACACACACACACACACACACACACACACATATATATATATATATATATATATATATATATATATATATATATATATATATATATATGTGTGCGTGTGTGTGTGTGTGTGTGTGTGTGTGTGTGTGTGTGTGTGTGTGTGTGTAGGTGTAGGTGTATCTGTGATCCTCATTTGCGACTTTCAACCGCAGTTGTAAGTTAATTTCTGCTCGTTCTTGGAGTTAAGTTACGGGAAATCAAACAAGCAAGCGCCAGTTGTCTAGTAGTGGTTCAAGACAATCACATGCTCAAAGACACAGACACACACATATATATGCATATATGCATATATATATAATATTAGGATAAATACTTTATAAAAATTTATCAAGTAGTTAGCATGAAAAAACCTAATAAGGAAAAAAGCCATCATTTTTCCCCATAAATATATATAATTTAATTTATAAATTAAATTATATATATATATATATATATATATATATATATATATATATATAAAACTTTCGGCATAGTGGCATAGAGAATTTTTTTCTTTTGCCCTTATTTATAATTGCATGTATATATATTTACAGACACACACACACACATATATGTGTGTGTGTGTGTGTGTGTGTGTGTGTGTGTGTGTGTGTGTGTGTGTGTGTGTGTGTGTGTGTGTGTGTGTGTGTGTGTGTGTAATTCTTTTCTGTAATGCCTCAATTCGCATGACGTTTTGTGGTAAGGGGAGATCACAGGCGGCATCGAGGAGCTCACATTTCCAGCTGCTCTCAGCAACTACTCCCAATTTTCTGATATTGGATGCCAGGTCTGATTTTGCTGAAGGAAAACGGTAGCGTTTTCCTTACAAGGGGTTTTCCTTCAGGAATGAGTGTATTTTCTTTTTCAAAGTGCGTAAATGCAAAGTTTTCCTCATTTGACAGCATTTTATTCCTGACCGCAATTTAACTTCCAGCATTCTGAACAGATTGCAGTCACATTCGTTCTCCTTTTCCATCTATAAGTGTTTCAATCTTGGAATCATCTGGAAATATTTTCCTTTTTACTCTGCTTTATAGCATTTGGGATGTCTATTGTTGTTTATATAGACTATGATTGCCCCAATACAACCCTTTGTGGAATACCACTGGTGCTATTTGTTGGTCTTTGAGGTGAGGTTCGAATATATCCAGTTTTGATGTTTGTCATGATTTTCAATAGTGCACAATTTTGAAAGCAAAAATGATATGTTAAAAATAAAAAAAAGAATTTAAAAAAATTGATAGATTATTTAAAGAAATATTTTGCTATAGGGTAACTAATGAATTCTGAATAAATATCTTTAAAACATCTTCAAAAACTTCCAAAGAACGTTAAAATACACACGCACACACACACACACACACACACACATGTAAATGTATATCTATGTATGTTTGTATGCATAAGTTCAGAGAGAAAAGTGGGATGATAAAGGAAGGGAGCGGGGCCGTGAGAGGGAGGTAGGGAAAGAGATGAGAGATAAAAATGGCGGGGAAATGGTGACGGAAGTGGGATTGGGGAGAGGAAGAGGCAAGAAGAGAGAGGGGGGGGGGGGGAAGACAGAGGGATTGAGATAGAGAAACCTCTACCTATATATACATATATATATATATATATATATATATATATATATATATATATATATATATATATATATATATATATATATATGTGTGTTGATGTATCTTCCTATAGAATTGTGTATTTCATTCATCATATCTTTTATTTGAGAATATTCTGTTGTTACAATAAAAAGAAGAATAACAATGGAATGAAAAGTTTTGAATTGAATAGTCTGTAATTCCAGAGGCAATCTTCATTTTCCTTCATTACAATTCTTCTTCTTGATGAGTAATGTCTCAAAATACAACAGTTTTCAAGAACTCTCCTTATCTTTCTCTACATCTTTTTCTGAAACCAGTCTGTAATTTTCTTTTCCATTTTAGGCCATAACTGTGCACCGACCAAAGATTTAATCTGTCCAGCGTTACAAATTAACATCCACAAAATTATAAACAGAAAACGCTAATTGTCTCTGAAAGAAAGACATTAAAATTGATATGAATCAGCTATTGTTTGTTGCTATGTCTTTAGTTTAGCCCAAGGAAAATTCTGATCGAGCTGATCAATGACAAAAGTCATCCGGCCGGGACCACCATGTCTTTCGTTGTTTCAAGCATATTGTATTAAGAACAGCATTACACAATAATATAAGCTATTTTTTAAGGGAACTAGCTGTGATTTTGATATAGGTATATGTTGTGGAGGGATTCCGAACACCCCTCAAGTAACTAGAAGGTAGACTGTGAGCGATTGGCAATTTGTGTTGGTAGCAGTTCACTGTGAGCCTTTGATATAGAGCGTTAAGTCTCGTGTGATAGTAGTAGATGTGCGTTGTTCATATACTTTCTTCTCCCCTGCTTCGTTATATTATATATCCAGTACAAGGGTATAAAAGTATAGGTAGTATTTGTTGAACATCAAACAATTCGTAATGGCCCCAGTAACTGGAATGAAACATTTGTTGGTTTACTAAGAATACGAAGTTTGATATTGAGACAACTGAAACGTGTGGCACATATACATTTACAAAAAGATATTAATGATATAAGGAAAAGTGTTGCAGGTTTACATTTGGGAATATATATTCCGATATACAGAAGGATTTAGTTGCCATCTGATGCAGTTTTCTTCACATATCTCATGAATACCATTAGAAAATAAAAACACGATTCGTATCATCTAATTTTCTATCCCTCAATGTCTTCATTTTCTTCGTGCGTTTTACAGATTAAATACCGCTGCTTTTCTTCATATCACAAAATATTATATTTACATACTTATCTCGCTATATTAAGCAACATAGTTGAAGATTAACTCGATAGGCAGGTTTAGCTTTTCTGTAATCGATAAAGCTGCGAAATATGGGCTAAATATATAATCTATTTAATGCTAAAGCGAGTGCAAGCTATTTAGTTTCATCTTTCTCACTTTCTCCCCCTCTCTCAAGGTATATATATATATATGTATTTATTTACATGGTAGTTTCTGGCGAGATTCTATCTATAATGTAAATAAGGATTTTGTTCACACAGCGACAAGTACAAATTTGCACAAAATGTACCTAGTCGACTGAAAAATCTTGAGAGGGTAATAAGTAATTATCTTAGCGATTGCCTCAGGAAAATAAGGTCAAACTGACTCCAGCGTAATTTCTACTCACATCTTGAAGGGAAAGTATTTAATATCTAAGTCATAAACTGCGGCCCCGTTGTTATGACTATATATACATATATATATATATATATATATATGTGTGTGTGTGTGTGTGTGTGTGTGTGTGTGTGTGTGTGTGTGTGTGTGTGTGTGTGTGTGTGTGTGTGTGTGTGTGTGTGCGCGTGTGTGTGTGAGTGTATGTATGTATATTTATATATTATTTAGTACAATATATTATATTGTAAGTTACACATGAAATCACTGAGGAACGAGTTTCCTCTTCATACAATTCTATCCACACATACATAGAAACTGAACGACTTATTGCCATCTGCCATTGCCCCAGAATGCCCTGTAAGTGAATCCCGTGCAGAAGCTTGTCGTGTGTATATGTGTATGTGCGCGCGTGTGTGTGTGAGTGTGTATGTATGTGTATGAGTGCATATGTGTGCGTGTGTGTATGCGCGTGTCTTTGCCCCCCACCACCACCTCTCGGCAAACTGTATGAATGTGTTTACGTCTCCGTAACTTAGCGATTCGGCAACTTTGCGATGCATCAATAAAGCGCACCAGGCTTTAAAAATACTATTAGTTCGACAGACTTAGTTAAACTTGTTCACACAATATGTGTTTTTTGAAAGGAAGTTAAAAAAATCTGAAAATCGGCTATAATAATGTAGTTTTCCATTCTTATTGCTATGAAGGTATGATATTGTGGAGAAAAACGTTATAGGAAACAATTAGAGAGTTTTTAAAATCGGAAAAACGAGACAGAAATCTTCTGCGTTTAGTGGAGCGGTGTCAGCTTTAAAGTTGTACCCTGTGAAATTTATAGTTTAGCGTCTGTGAAATGACCTGTTCATTGTAGACTTCTAAATTACCTAAATTTCCCAACTTCAATTCCAAATAACATCATATTTACGAAATAAAGTAATTGGCTGATCGTAATCAAATTCAAGTTGCATCGATACACCATAATTGAAAACAATCTGAGCAAAATTAAAGGAGGCTCATTTACGAATGAAACTAACTAGATCCATTTCGACAAAAACCTTTAAGGCAGTGCTGAAGCATGTCCACATTCCAAAGATTTGTGTTTCTTACGTGATTATACTGTATTTGGAAACTTTGACTTTATTGTGCATTATCTACACATCTACGTCACTAATAACTATGTCATGTAGCAATGGAAGTTTGAAGGCGCTCCACTTAATGGTGAGGGCATTCGTGTCACGGTCGTAAAGTCGTGAGTTTGGCGCGTTTTGTCCTTGAGCGAGACACTTTATTTCATGTTGTCGCACTCTATTTAGCTGCTAAAACTGAGTAGTACCTGCTTTATAAAAGCCAGCCTTGTCACTTCTGCGACACGTTGAATCCTCCTCAGAATTACGTTGGGGGGATTCGACTGTCTGTGGAGTGCTGAGACATTTACACGTTAATTTCACTGGCAGATTGTTCTATTGGTCGGGTCACTCATAACACACATCGACGTAAGCGACGGAAAGCTATGAACGATGGGGAGCTATTGATTAATTTGATGCCACATTTAATGCTGGGTATGAATACAGATTAGTAAACAAGGTGGGGCAGAGCGGACGGATGTTTTCAAAATAGTTATTACTCAGCTCCAGGAGGTGGAGCATTGGTCCGACAGGTACTGCTTGGTCCGCGGTGTCTCACCATTTTGTTTTCTTTTCAGGTGAAGCCATGGCGCTGTGGACGATGGAGCATCGCATGTCTGCCGACGACGGTCACGCGTCAGACAAGCTTTGATACAGAGTCTGAATCCTTCTGCCCGAAGGCATTGCACTGAACTTGGCATCGGTAATCGATCGGCAAGACGTATTTTGGATGAAGACCTCCATTTTCACCCGTACTAACTGATGATTGGGCAACAGTTAAAACCATGGCATTATGCACAGAGCAATGCTGGAGAGAGTGGAGGCCAGCTTCCAAGAACGCCTTCAGAAATGCATCAATGAAAACAGACACCACATGATGGATGTTGTTTTCCACACTTGAGTTTAACAAATCCTAATTAAATACGAACACATTGATATCAATAAAATTTGTTTGCACGAAACATGAAAGATTTTGTGAATTTTTCAGAAACGTTCCTCCTCTCTGCCCCTCCCTGTATTATGACTCCTCATCAGGCAGTGAGCTGGCAGAATCGTTAGAACACTAGACAAAATGTTTAGCGGCGTTTCGTTCGTCTTAACGTTCTGAAATCAAATTCCACCGAGGTCAGCTTCATCTCTTATCATTTCGGGGTTGATAAAATAAGTACCACATGAGCACTGGTGTTGATATAATCCCTAGATACCTGCCAAGTGCCAAAATTGGAATCCAATATATTATGATACCACTCAGTATTATCCTCAGTTATTTAGATATTTCAGGAACAATATTTCCTCTAAATTTACGAGTATTTTTTTTCTTTTTATTTTTTTACTTCTTGCAAATATTTTAATATCAGTGCAATTGTATTTTATGCATTAATGATTATTAAGATATTGGTATTTCGGCATATAGACATGCAGAAAATTCTGTTTTCAAAAACAACGCCAGACAATGCCAGAAAATTAAGAATGATAATACCTGATATATAATAGTCACATTCCTAAGAATATCTGCAAAACAGATTTTGATTAATGTCAATGTCCGCAGTATTTGTGTGCCATGTTATAATTATTACTTCCACGATAGACGACAATGATATTTATATTTGAAGATCGTTTCGTATCCGAAAGCCTGGATGTCGTTTGATGTACCCTACTTCGTGAGTACGTGTCCGTGCTACCTGTGCTTTCGGTTCATATGAGGAGAGATTTGAGTAAATCTCTTTTATCATAATCTGAGCTTCACAAATAGCTTTTGAAGGATGGGAACAAGTTGATAGATAGATAGATAGAGAGAGATAGATAGATAGATAGATAGATAGATAGATAGATAGATAGATAGATAGATAGATAGATAGATAGATAGACAGATAGACAGACATACATACAGACAGACAGGCAGACAGACAGACACACATATCTACATGCAAGTGGCTTTGTCATTAGGGTGTTGGACTCTTGCTCGTAAGATTGTGGTTTCGATTCCTGGACAAGACAATGTGTTATGTTTTTGAGCAAAACATTTCATTTCACGTTGCTCCCGTCCACTCGGCTGGCAAAATGAGTAATCCTGCGACGGACCAGCGTCCCGTCCAAGTGGGGAATATATAGGCCATTGAAACCGAGAAACTGGTCCTCGTGAACCTGACATGGCTCATGAAGGAAACGTTTATTTTCATTTATATATATACACATATGTATGTGTGTGTGCGTGCACGTATATTTGTGTGTTGGTGTCAGTGATTAAATTGTTTGTAATTCTAGAATCAATTTAGACAAGACTCACTGAGGAGGCACACACATACAAGTAGTAACACTATTACTTTAATTCACGGTAGTAGCAGATATTTTTGAATGCTTGTGCGTGCGTTAATGGTTGTGAATGTATGTGAACTCATGTCCTAATATAACAATAGTGGCGTATTGTACACAGTGCTCTGCTGATCAACAACTCATTAGAAAATTTAGTCAACAGTGCATTGAGTAATGTAGAAAAAAGACAGGAAAATGAACAGTGAATGAGTCATAAAAAAGTAACATCAAGCGTATTCTTGGCAGATTTCTGGAAGCATAGGATTCTTGAAGGATGCTGTATTCCGAGAATTAATAATTGATGCTGTTATTTCATTCCATGCTGCAGCAATTCTGGACGAGAGAAAAATGTCTCCGAAATTTTGGTGTTTTGTACTATTTTCTGATTCTGTAAGCATGTCATCTAGGCAATCGATGGGTGTTAGTGAAGGGATGCTGTCAAGAAGAGAAGGGTCTATGAGGTTTCTACAGTTGAGGAGGGTAATGAAATGCTCAGCCCATCGTGACAGAATGCCATCTTGGTCCTTGATGAGTGATGTTGAATCATCGTTCCATACGGGGCAGAAGGACCCTCTAATTGGGCCGTATGTGGTCTTTATGGATTTGTAGAAAGCTTGGATGTTGTTTGTGCCAGTTGCTCTGCATGGTTCTAGGTTTTCGCTTGACCTCAGAGCGGAGGTTTGCCTAATGTTTGTGGTTGGCTGCTGTTGGTTGACGGAGATGTCTGTTGTGTACAGCATTCTATTCACGTAGGAGTGAGTGGCTCTCCGTCGAGTTGTCACCAAACCAGTCCTGATGACGTCTATTCAGAACACCAAGAATATCTTGGGCAGTGTTAGTGATAATGGCTGCTAAAGTGTTCCACTCTGACATCAGAGTTTGTCCCATCAGCTGGTCCAGTCTCGGCATCAGGGAGTTCGGCAATACTGAATAATGACACACACACACACACACACACACACACACACACACACACACACACACACACACACACACACACACACACATATATATATATATATATATATATATATATATATATATATATATATACGTGTATATATGTATAGGATTTGCCACGGAAGTTTAACTCGTCCTTATTCTTGATATACACTCCGTGGATTCATTTAAGGATCAAATCTAGTACCCTAAATGTTGCTGCTACCACTGGCTCAATAAAAGTCTTGTGAGATATTATTTTCGGAATTCAGACGGCTTTCATACTTTGTCTTGCAGTAAATGTTCAAATATCTATTTGGCATTGTGTATAAAAATACACGTAAAAGGCATCTATAAGTCGCGCCTGGAACACATTCTCTCCTCCATTCGATCATCAATACTTATTCAGGCCGAACAAATATGTTCCTTTGAAATTTTGTAATCAGCACTAAATCTCTTTTGCTGCTGTGAACATCACAATGCAAAAAAAGCTGTAAAGAACTTTTCTTTCCTCTGCAGATGATAAACTGCAGAACTGGCGCTTCCCAAGCACATGTGACATTTGACATTCAGGTCTTAGATCTGCAGTACAAGAGACAAACTTCCACACTACAATAATTCTGTAGGATCTGCTTAAGTACATTTTGGTAGCTGTGTTTATTTGAATTGTATTTATAGTTCGTTCTAATGGTTTTTATTGATACAGTTACGTTGTATTTTATACAGTTCTATATTTAAGAGGTGAGGAATTATGTACATTATTTACATTTTACAGATATTTATCCTCATCTTCTTTGTTGTTAGCACAACGTTTCGGCTGATATACCCACCAGACTTCATCAGGTGTCTTGGGGAAATTTCGAACCTGGGTTCTCATTCCTAAGGTATTTTTCGATGTTATTATTATTATTATTATTATTATTATTGAGTGAGAGAGCAGTTCATACCATCACAGTGGCGCTGGGGTAAAATATATGAAGCCCATTATACCCATCAGAACTAACTGTCTGATAAGGTACACCAGTATTATTATTGTTATTATTATTAGTATTATTATTATTATTATTGAGGTCAGTGCCTGGAATCGAACTCGGAATCTTGGGGTTAGCAGCCAGCCCTCTTAACCACTACGCCATATGAGTAGTGGAGAGATATCCGTCAAATGTAAATAATGTTATATTTTATGTTTATTACATTTGAATGTAAATGAATACTTAAAATATTCTACAGCGATATGCGTACGTATATACGAGAGCACTACGTATATATTTATACAAATGATCACAGGTAATTATGCACTATATATACATTGTGTGTGTATGTAAGAATGTTTTTATATATGCATGTGTCTGTATGTTTCAATGCAGGTATGGTTTGGACAGTAATATTATAAGACATACATTTAGATAGCATCTAGAAAAACGATTCGCAATATTTATGTTTCTTCTGCATAAATTTACACCTGATCCCTTCTTATTCTCGCTGTTACAAATTCTGTGAATCACTTACGAACTATAAACAATCAGCACTGATCACTAATCGTGATATAATGCAATTAAAATAAACAAAAAATAGTTACCAATGAGGCAACATCTGATAAGCATGTCTTCAGCCTAAACACGGATGTTCCATGCTGGGAAATAACAGGTTGCACATATTAATAACATGAGCAAAAGTACACAAAAAACAAAAATAGGATAATGAAAGATGTGTGTCATGATGAATTTTGTAATAAATGACATAGAGGCTGTCTTTCACTGGAGCAACGAAGTAATATCGATAATTAAAACTTCGTTATATTTCATGAAACTCCAAGTGCAAAATTGCAGGATAATTACAGTTGCGCACAACCAGTTTGGAATATATGTTTTTAAAATAACTATTTTTGTTATTGACGTTCATTTTCGTTACACGCACACACACACAGGCATATATATATATATATATATATATATATATATGTGTGTGTGTGTGTGTGTGTGTGTGTGTGTGTGTGTGTGTCTGTGTGTGTGTTTGTGTGTGTTTTTGTGTGTGTGTTTGTTGTGTGTTAAATATTTACATATATATGTATATATATATAAATTAGTATACATATGTGTGTATTAGAGTGCGTGTGTACATGTATGTATGTATATGTATATATATATATATATATATATATGTGAGTGTGTGTGTGTGTGTATACACAAATGTGTGTGTGTGTGTGTGTGTGTGTGTGCACGTCCAAATGAGTAGGCGTGTGTGCACGCGTGTGTATGTATAACAGACACAAATATTCGACACGCCTACGAACCTCTCTTTACTCCTCTCTATATTTAGGGCTTTGGAAAGTATTTTTAACATGTAACAACAAGGCTAATTATAAGGTAACCTTTCTACACACTTTATTGCAGTTATTTTTATATTCAACGTCCTGCCTGCATCAGCGTCGTTTTCTATGTTACTAAGCTTCTATATATTTCGCTACACTACTTATATACCTCTCTCCCTGCCTCAAGTAATCTTTACGGCAGTTAAATAACCATTCCAAGAATCAAAGAAACGCATTAAGATTGGCTCTCAGAGCAACCTCAATTTTCTATAGTTTCTACATAAAATGCATTAGTAGAAAGTTTTAAAAGTATTTAACTCGAATTATCGGGGCTAATTAAAATTTTTCTAAGGTAATATTTCAATGCCTATATTAGTGATATTTTTTTATATTTAATATTTCAAATGCATTTCATTATTTGTAGGACTTGAAATAACCACCGTTTCGTCTTGATTACTGATACAATGTGATATTTTTTTGTGTGGAAGATATCACTCGCGTGATCATCAGTCACTCAAAAATATGAAAGTACTCTCTCTCTCTCAGAATGTGACACGATGTTGTCTCTAAAGCAGGATACAATTCCATTCGAAAAACAGACTTTCTGGTGATGATATAGAAAATCGCACTGAGGTTAATTATATACATAAACGTCAACAGAAAGAATATTAGTGGAACAGTTCCACTAAAGTTTCAATCAAGTGCTAATATAACGGACCGGATACTGCTGTTTGCGGGAGACAAATAATGTTATTTACCGTCAAAGGGAGAAGCTCCTCTTCTGATGTGAATAACTTTTCGAAAATCGAAGAGAACTGACTTCTGGTTTGAAATGTTCAGCTTCTACACCCAAATTATAAATTCACATTTATGCCAATGCTAATTGGTACACTTGATTTTGTGAGTAAATGCCTAAGTGACAATCTGGATGAGCTAAAGTATACAGACTAAAGACAAAAACCCAGATAACACGTGCATATCAAATACAATCCACAAGTATGAATATACAACTATTTCTCAAGTTGAAAATATGAATGAATTAGATTTGTCGTCGACATTCGATCGACGGACAATTGTCGCTATGTGAGTAAATAGCTGCTAACTTTCAGGAAGACTTCAGATAATGAAAACAAAAGAAAAAACAAACACATGCACGCACACACACACACACACACACACACACACACACACACACACACACACACACACTGAAATAAACACACAAAGCATTGGTCCGAGGTTAAATGTGTTGCTTTCTGGGTATAACAAGCGTATTACACAAAGCGTCCGATCCTATATTTAAAAGATGTGGAATTATGTAGATTATTTGCATTTTTTACATATGACGGATATTTGTCCTCATCTTGTTTGTTGTTAACATAGCGCTTCGAGTGATATACGTTCCAGCCTTCATCAGGTGTCTTGGGGAAATTTCGAACCTGGGTTCTCATTCCTAAGGTATTTTTCGATATTGTTGTTATTATTATTATTATTATTATTATTATTATTATTCAGTAGTTTTATTTTTATAACGTGCTTTCACTTCACTACCAAGCGCAGCTCTGTGTGCCTTGGGTATGTGCTGTGGTTTGCTGTGATGCTCTTATGGTTATTATTATTATTATTTTATGTTTTTTTCTTCTTTCTTCAAGTTTTCTTCCATTTCTCGCCGAGTGTTTTCAGTACACCTAGGGCAGAGAAACTCGTTGTATGCATTCCCAGTTCACACACGCAAATTCACAGGTAAAACATGTATTAAAAAAAAAAAAATTATTATTATTATTATTATTATTATTATTATTATTATTATTATTATTCTTCTTCTTCTTCTTCTTCTTCTTCTTCAGGTCGCTGCTTGGAATCGAACTAATAATAATAATAGAGGATATGTCAGCCGAAATGTTATGTTAACAATAACCAAGATGAGGACAAATATCCGTCTAATGTAAATAATGCACAAATCGTTTTACAGTAGTATGTAGTAACATTTGGAGTAACATTTATACATATGCACGTATGTGTGGCGGGGATGTTTCTAGCTCGTGAGATGGAAAACAGATAATATGCTAAATCATGGAAGGTGCATAAAGATGTACATTTTAAAGGTTTATTTGTCTATATTTTAAATATATTTTGTCCATCCTATATAAAATTTCTTAATTGAATTACAATCGTTTTAATATTTGTTTTTAATTTGTTTTCAGGTTATTTTCCTTGAACAAAAAATTTTCGGACGACAACTTAAGCTGCCTACATTGTTGTTGTTTTGTCTTAGCGATTTTATTCTACATTTAAAGACTTTTTTTTAGATTTGTCAATTGCTGTAGGACAGTGGATAAGGATAGTGTAGGTTGTCCACAATTCCATCTATTCAGCTATACAGACCACAAATTTGTGACTTGTACATTTGACTTAGATAAGACACATAGGCAAAGTCCCGGTTACTAGAAGTTGAACGCGTCGTTCACAGTACGGCAGGCTTACAGGGACCGGATTAGCAGATTAGTTAAGAGACCATTCACGGGCGCCATCGTAAACAATCGATGGTGGTATGCCCTAAAGAAAGCAATTAAAGCAGAATCGGTTAGGTATGATAAGGCCCTAGCATTAGACCGAATAGAGGGAGACGTAGTTAAGAAATTAGAAGAGGCACTTATAACTGGTATCGCGTCCAACGTACTGGCGGCGAGGTTGCCCCTCGACTAACACTTCAACACCAAACACGAAGGATGCGTTGTCAGGGCTAGGATGCGTACTCTGAAGAAGGAAAGAGTTGGAGCCACCCGAGAGGCCCGAGACGCCTGAGAGGCGGAGGCGGAACGAGGCAACAAAGCCACCATTAGGTCCCTAACAGATGAACAGGGGCACGAATTACTCGAGCCCGAAAGTATGTGTGAGGCCATTCAACAACACTTTGCCCGACTGTTCGGGACAAATGGTGGGTTGAACGTAGAATGGACTTTAGTGCCTACCTGCATAGCCTGCCACGACTCTCAGCAAGAGAGCCGATGTGTTGTGAAAGACCCATCACAGCCGCGGACGTACGGGATGCATTGGCAGGCTGCGCGGGAGACAAGTCATCAGGCTTGGATGGTCTGCCCTAGGAACCTTATTGTCATATGCCAAACTTGTTTGGAGGCGTCCTGGCAGCTGTCTACTGCAACTGGCAGCAAAACGGGAGTATCCCTGTCTCTGTAAAGCGAGGAGCGGTGGCACTGCAAAAGAAAGATCCAAACAAGGGGAACATCATAGATAACTTCAGGCCCATCACTCTGCTTAATGCAGACTTGGAGATTTTGACCAAGGTGTTAGCCGAGAGGTTGGTGCTTGTCATCGAGAAACTTGTCGACAAGACGTAACCTTGCGCCGTGCCGGGTAGGAGAATCCGTGATAACCTACCTCCATCTGATGCGCTACATCATTGACAGGGTAGTTAAGGAACCTAGCATGGGTTGGGTGCTGATCAATTTGGACCAATCAAAAGCTTTCGATAGGATAGATCAGAGCGACGAAACCGTTCTTCACGCACTCTATCTATCTATCTATCTATCTATCTATCTATCTATCTATCTGTCTATCTGCCTGTCTGTCTGTCTGTCTATCTGTCTGTCTGTCTATTTGTCTGTCTGTCTGTCTATTTGTCTGTATGTCTGTCTGTCTGTTTGTCTACCTATCTATCTACCTATCTATCCCGTTCTGCACGCACTCGTACAGTGTCGCACCATTTCCGAGCTGTGGGCTTACGTCGAACAACTGCTATCGCGTGTGGGACGAGTCGGTCTATCAGCCGAGTCTATCGTGAATATTGTCGCGCCTCCTTCCTTTAAACGGGAAGGGAGAGCCATTTTCATCGTACTTGTGGCTATGGCGAAAGAATGTGTATGGTGGACGCGTCTGAAAGGTCTAGAGACAAAGACTTTCCTCTCTGGGCAATCTCTCATCAGCTTCTTCAAGTATCACCTGAAGAGGAAGGCGAGAGTAGAAAGGGAAGTCTTGTCTAGTGAATGCTTCAAAAAAAAGATGGGTGAATGTAGCAAGGATGGCACGTGTGAATGACGGAGCCACCTTGAGCATAACACTATAAAGGAGTAAAAAAAATCCAGACAAAAACAAAAAGGCAAAAGAGAATCACTTACTGTTATAGTTTCTGCACTGACAATATTGACCAAGGTTACCGTGGTCTTTTCCGTAGGCTTTTCTTTCCACGGCTAAACCTAAACTGTCCTCCCCCCTTTTACACCAGAACATTACTGTGATACACGATCCCTATTGATCGCTTTTTTTTTCTCTCGATCCCTTTTGATCGACACCCACTCCTACTGTTTTCCCCTTCCCCCTCCCAAAAAGAAAAGCTCTACATTGTATTCGTCCCATCTTTGTTGAGCCCTGTGTGGCTAATACAAGAAATGTATCTATCTATCTATCTATCTATCTATCTATCCATCCATCCATCCATACTTTTCTTTCTTTCCTTGTGTTTTTGTACCTGTCTATTTAGTTGTCTTTGTGATTATAATTTGTATAATTTCAAATCGAATATATAAAATTTCGCTCTTACATCTTCGCAAAATAGAAATCAACTTTGGTAGAATTTGTTCGAATTTTATTCTGCTAAAACTGCATATAAACAGGTCAGCTTGGAAAATATTAACTTTAATACCATTCGGATATTGATTTCAATTATCTTTTGGTTTCTATCCAATTATTTTTATGTTTTTGCTTCCTCTTCAATTTTCTATGTAGTTTTATTTCTATTTTAATTTTGAGATATTGAATACAATTGTACAGGCTTCAATAAGTAGGTCCATTTACATGGTGTGTTTTGTGCTTTGGCAATACTTTACATGATCTAGAAATGCAGTAAGAAAATCTGGGAGCGAATGACAGAAAGAATGAAAGAAGAGAAGCTTACATTTAAAGGGACAAATTGTAAAAGACATCTTTATGAAGATATCAAAGTAACAGTAACAGGTGAGACCTGAATAGCTTCACACAATAAAACTAATGATATTCTCTTCAGCTCCAGGCCTGAAATTTTAGGGGAGTGAGTCAGTCGATTAGATCGACCCCAGTACGCAGCTGACACTTAATTTATCGACCTCGAATGGATGAAAGGAAAAGTCGACCTCGGCGGAATTTGAACTCAGAACGTAAAGACAAACGAAATATTGCTAAGCATTTCGACCGATGTGCTAACGGTTCTGCCAGCTCGCCGCCATTTGAAACTAATGATATTAATAAAGCTAAGGCAAGGTGGCAGAATCGGTAGCGCGCCGAGCACAGTGCTTAACGGCATTACGTCTGTCTTAACGTTTAGGGTTCAAATTTCACCGAGGTCGATTTTGCATTTCATCCTTTCCAGGTCGATAAAATAAGTACCAGTCGAACACAGGGGACAACATAGTCCACCACCCCTCCCCAGAATTTGCTGGCCTTATACCGAAATTTGAAACAATCATTATAACAGATGTTTCTGCTGCAATGCTACAGTCATTGTTAGCGATATGATCACCAATAACACTGATTGTTATCATAGGTTCACAGAAAAATCATTTTGAATGAGGGCATAATCAATTATATCAATGACAGTAGTTGACAGACATTTGTTTTATCGATGACTACGGATGAAAGTTCCCAACATAAAGAGACCAAAATAAATCCCGCGAGTTGCTTAACGAGTATTTATTCCGCTTTTGTCCTACACTGACGCCCTTAATAATTATATCTATATACATAATAACTAATGATATTCATTAGACGAACGTTAATGGATAGAATTTATCATGATTTAATATCACGTTTAATATCCACCCTAGTCATTGAATACAATCCCGTGATATTCTAGTTCACAATATTATCTTAGCGAAATGATGCCGCTACCAACGATTATTGCACCAGGACTACATAATATAATAATGAGGAATTCACTATAATTTCAGTATATTTAAAGGAAGATTTAATCCTTCGGGACCTCGTTTAAATCAAATAGACATTTATCTTAAGCTGCCATTATTAAGTATTTGAGTGGTTTTGAACTCGAATTCCGAGGCCAGTAATACATGACATAATCGGTAGGCATATTTTTTTCTTTTCTCATGGTACTAGTTTGATAGATATCTTGCAAAGGATATTAAGCGGAAGGAAATTCACGAAGCTGTTCTTCAGCCATTATATAATAAGATATATGAGTAATAAAGGATAGGGAGGAGGCAAAACCAAATAACATACCTTAACGGTTAACATAACTTTGAACCAAAATAGATTCGACCGAGAAACATTATTACCTAAGCTGCATTTTACTTCATCAAAAATGTACTACTATTAATTGGAAAAATATTAGTTCATGTTTTTATATATGTGTGTATGAGTGTGTGTGTATGTGTGCATGTATGTATGTATGTATGTATGTATGTATGTATGTGTGTGTATATGTGTATATGGATAGATAGATGGACAGATGGTTAGATAGATAAATGGATAGATGGAAAGATGGTGAGATAGATATATAGAGAGATAGATAGATAGATAGACAAATGGATAGATAGCGGAATAGATAGATTGATAGATAGATTGATTGATGGATAGATAGATAGATAGATAGATAGATAGATAGATAGATAGATAGATAGATAGATAGATAGACAGACAGATAGATAGATAGGTAGACAGATAGACATATAGACAGATAGACAGAAAGATTGATAGGGTAGAATATCCGAGTTCCTATGGTTGCGTATAGACGAATATATTAATGAAATTGCAACTTAGTCTGATTTTCACGTTTTATTAATTACAAGTTTTACAATTTTATAATATTGAAGAAAATATTGTAAATACATATATATATATATATGTGTGTGTGTGTGTGTGTGTACGTGTATGTGTGTATATGAATATATATATATATATATATATATATATATATATATATATAAACATTTATATATATACACACATATACATATATATATATATATATATATCGAAGTCTCATTCATTCATTTGTTGTCATTATTAACACACACACGCACACACACACACACACACATATATATATATATATATATATATATATATATATATATATATATATATATATATATATATATATATATATAAGGGCATTACTATACAATAACGCCTCACGCCATGAGGGACTCTAAGGTCAGACTACTATAAAAAGCACATTTTTACCGAATGCGAGGAAATGCAACTCTCAAAGCCAACCCCTTAAAAACGGACTAAATTATAGATCATGATTTCGTAGTTATTGTAGTATTATACAACTTCTACTCGTCAGTATAATATGGTCAAAAAAATAGAAATAAACACTGAATCAACATACCAAACGAACACCATGTATCCAGCATAGCATATAGACGACTGTTCATCGCTATTTCCCTATGTAAGTGGCGGGAATTTCGAATTGCATCTCGGTAAATATGCCTCTTACTCAGAAAATATTCAGTGCTGAATTTATTCTGAGTAAGAGGCATATTTACCGAGATGCAATTCGAAATTCCCGCCACTTACATAGGGAAATAGCGATAAACAGTCGTCTATATGCTATGCTGGATACATGGTGTTCGTTTGGTATGTTGATTCACTGTTTATTTCTATTTTTCTTGACCATATTATACTGACCAGTAGAAGTTGTATAATACTACAATAACTACGAAATCATGATCTATAATTTAGTTCGTTTTTAAGGGGTTGGCTTTGAGAGTTGCATTTCCTAGCATTCGGTAAAAATGTGCTTTTTATAGTAGTCTGACCTTAGAGTCCCTCATGGCGTGAGGCGTTATTGTATAGTAATGCCCTTATATATATATAAATATATATTTCGGGAATAAATGATGGATTTTTTCCCTTATGAGGTTTTTTCACGCTAGCTACTTGATAAATTCTTGTAAAAGAATTCGTCCTATTATTGAATTTATATATATATATATATATATATATATATATATATATATATATATATATATATATATGTATATATAGTCAATGAAATCAAAAACAGAAAAGTGTTAAAAGCAAGCAAAAGTGAGGAAGGAACACAAGCAATGTATTAATATAAGACGCTGAGAGGAAGAAGTGCATAGTTGTTTCACGTTTCGAGCATATCTCCGCTTCGGAAACAGGAAAAACGGGGAAGTTCAAAGAGAGAGGAGGAAGATGGAGGTAAGAAATCTCCAACAGTCGATGTGAGGTTACATTTCGGAAGTGACAGGAAGTCGGAAGAATGGAGAGAAAGTCTTTTCTGGGACAACAGTGTGTGAAAATGGTCGGTATGTTTGTGTGTGTGTGTGTGTGTGAGTGTGAGGTAGGGGGAGCGCGTGTGTGTGTAGCAGTAAGTGTGTGTGTGTGTGTGTGTGTGTGTGTGTGTAGCAGTAAGTGCGTGTGTGTGCATATCACGTGATCACGTAACCGACCAGGTTATCAGATATTCTGATCACTATGCCTTTTCTTCTATGCTTTGTGTTAGCCTTTAAATGACGTCATCCCGCTGGCTAAGGGAGTGGGCCAATATTTGCCGTTGATCGAAAGGGAGACTGAAGCAACGTGAAATGAAGTGCATTGCTCAACAACACAACGCCGCGCCCAGTGGGGACATCGAACCGACGATCTAGCGATCGTGTAACAGCTAAACCACTAGGTCAAACGCCTTCACACACACGCACAGACACACACACATAAGTATATATACATATATTTACATATACTCGCACAAACACATACATACATACATACATACATACATACATATGCATGTACACATATATAAAAATACACACAGACATATATATATATATATATATATATATATATATATATAAATACACACAGATATATATATATATATATATATATATATATATATATATATATATATATATGTCACTATATATAGACGATATTTAGATCAGTGATACAAATTCGTCAGATTTATGCAGCATGCCATGTGTTTCCAAGCGATCCGTCGGGTTCCTTACATAGCGTTAGTTATATTTAAAAACCAGGGCGGTAGTCAATGAGAAAAGCCGAGAAAAGATACGAGAAGAAATATGAAAAGCCTGTTTCAAAATGTGAATGAGTATAAAGAAACGAAAAGGAAACTGAAATCTTCTTCTATGGCTGTAGAAATCTTAATTAAGCTAGCAGGTGTAAAATGATACAGCGGGGAGGAGGCCATTGTCTGCTAGATTGCTATTCAATCTGGAGAGGCTAAAAATTTCGGATCTAGAATTAAGTAGTGTGGCAGAATTTTGGATCTAAAGAAAATGTGTGATCTTTCAAGTACGCATAGCTTGCAACTCCTTGATGCATTTACAAATGACGTTGACTTCTCCCCGATTCTCTACCTGATTGGATGTGGTATTCATTTCGCCTTCAGATCCCGTACATGGCTAATCAACTTTGTAACTTTATTTCTCTCGATGAGTTGAAAAGAACACTGGAGGTTTGCATAACGGCTTTTAAAATTATCTTCGCATAAATCGACGTAAATTTTCGATTACGTTGTCATGGTGCACTTCTGAGACTTATT
>NC_142930.1:168141744-168174244 GCF_046866305.1 Octopus bimaculoides
CCTAGAGCTATTATCCCTAGAGCTATTATCTCTAGAGCTATTATCCCTAGAGCTATTATCCCTAGAGCTATTATCCCTAGAGCTATTATCCGTAGAGCTATTATCCCTAGAGCTATTATCCGTAGAGCTATTATCCGTAGAGCTATTATCCCTAGAGCTATTATCCCTAGAGCTATTATCCGTAGAGCTATTATCCGTAGAGCTATTATCCGTAGAGCTATTATCCGTAGAGCTATTATCCGTAGAGCTATTATCCCTAGAGCTATTATCCCTAGAGCTATTATCCGTAGAGCTATTATCCCTAGAGCTATTATCTGTAGAGCTATTATCCCTAGAGCTATTATCCCTAGAGCTATTATCCGTAGAGCTATTATGCCCTCCTATTCATCTCCCAACTCTCCACCTCTACTACTATCTCCCTTAATATCCTTATTATTAATCCCTCAGTCTTCCTAAACTACCTTTTCTCCTCTCTCCATTCCCTGTCTCAATAACCCGCATAATCCCACCAACCTTCCTACTTTCCCCCTCTAATACAGCTAGCTCTCCACATTTAATCATTCCATCTTTAAAATTGTCAGCATTAAGTTCTGAAATGTAACATCTCTACCCTGATGACGGAGACCTGTCTTATCCAACGTTAAATGCGTCCATACGGTTGCATATTCTGATGAACTACATCTACCAACATTTTAAGGATCTCCGACCTCACCCCCACAAGCAGCTGTTGGACTTATAACCCTTTTCTCCCGCCACTTTAATTTTCTCTGTCATTTGTATTCTGTATAAGTTGAATCTATTAATATAAATATCTATAAATTTATACTTAAATATTCATCATTTGTAAGTCTCCAATTTTTGCTTCCTCTCGCTTTGCATGTATACATGTATACATATTTTGTATTTCATACCTAAACTATTATACTAAATATATCTAAAATGTTTATCTTCATAATTTCCATATATGTATGTGTGTGTATGCGCGCGTGGGCACTTCAGAAATGCATGTGTGCATATGTATGCATTTCTGAAATTTTACATAGATAAAATTACTACAACTTCACCCACCCCTTACCCCTCCAAACATTCATGTTTTTTCTTTGCACATATCTTGAGATTCTGAGATAATATTTCGTGTATCAGATAATATTACTTAGTCTGTCGTCAACACTGATGTGCAATAGCAGGGACGCCTTGCCTGGTTTTGTTGCCTAAAAGAATCTAGTTTACGTATTTAGGTAGTAAGATAACGTTCTCAGGTGGCACCGACGAAAATATTAAGACGAGAATAAGTAAGGCAAGGACCGCTTTCCACCTGTTAAAAAAAGTATGGAGCGCAAGTGTAATTTCAATAAAGAACAAAATAAGAATTTTTAATACTAACGTAAAAGCGGTGTTATTGTATGGGGCTGAGACATGGCGAACAACAGTTAAGTCAAATAAGCAAATACAATCATTCATCAACAGGTGCTTGCATAGTATACTTAGAATTAGATGGCCCGAACACATAAGCAATATGGAGCTATGGCAAAGAACGAATCAAGTTTCGATTGGGGAGCAAACTTTTAAGAAAAAGTGGAAGTGGGTTGGTAGCACAATTAGAAAAGACACACTAAATGTAGCGAAAAGTGCTTTACAGTGGAATCCGGATCGATATAGAAAGAAAGGTAGGCCTAAGAACTCGTGGCGTAGATCAACACAAAAGGAACTAGAGAAAGGGGGACATTCATGGCAGAGTATAAGTACAGAAGCGAAAAATTATGCGACATGGAATTCAATTATAAGTGGCCTATACTCCACGTTGGAGGGTTAAAGGCAAGAAAGAAGAAAAGAATCTATACAAATCCAAATACAGCACTCACAGTAATTACTGAAGAAAAACAACGAAATATTTTACTACTTGCATCTACAGATTCTTCAAATCGATCCTACTTTATCACAAGTGTAAATGTAAGACTTTGAATCTCTCTACGTTGTTTCCACTCACATAGATTATAGGCGCATAATAATCCGTTTTAATTTAATCACATTTGTTGTGCATCGCTTAATTCCTCAATTTATACTACGATTTTCATTCTCTCTGTAATCTTTTGAAACTTCCTCTATTTTAAATGTACAACTTACTCGAACCCCGTATAACTTTACATTTCATAATTCTTGAATTCTGGCCGAAATTCCATATTAGGATTTATCCAAATATATTCTAGCGTCCACTTATCAAGATTCTTAGTTAATCTACAAATCTAAGATCTTATCGTTTACTCCTCTGCTACTCATGTACCGACATTTAAACATAATCATATTTTACATTAAATTTGCGACTTAAATGTTAAATCGTCGTTCTTATATATTTAAATTCATGTTCCTGGTAACTAGCGACAAATGCATTCGTCTTAAACGCACTCACTGTTCTCATTATGCATTTTACATTTTATAAACTTATAAACCTGAATCCTATCATAGACAACGTATTTATAACAATATATTTATATATTATCCCACACTTTTTTTCCTCTTCGCTTGTCTAGTTAGCATAACCATTCCGTTGACTAACGTACAACCCCATGAAACTCTAGGTCCTTCCCTATATAATGCCCTCTTTGGCTAGACTAGCTAAGTGGTAATTCTAATTCACTTACCCTATGCTCAGTTGCTATCCTACACATCGTCTCCTTCACCCCATCTCATTCAGGTTTTCCCTTCGTTATCTATAACTACACTGGCTACTTCTTTCTACGCGTATTCATCTACTTCTTGAACTTTATACATCCATCTCTCGTAGTTTTTATAATTCTCTCTTTTTCTCCCTATTTAACTATCTTTCTTCCTCTTATTTCGATCTTTTATTCTCTGTTTCTCTTCTTTTACACTCAACTATGAATACCTTCCATGACATATGTCTATCATTCTGCCTAAGTTTCTAGCTCATTCTTCTTCCGATTATGAAATAGTTTGCTGCCAATTGTTTGCAAACAAATGCACACCATTTTCTTCTCATCCAACCGAAAGTTAGCGAGGAGATCAGTCACAGACGGCCTCCCTACGCTGCAAGCATTTAAATTAGTCTTGTGGAACCCACCTCATGGTAATGTAAGAACAGGAAAACTTACATCGACTACTTGATTGCAGACACTGGGCTGGAATATATCCAGGACTTCGAGGCAGAAATGGTGGACTAAGAAGTGTGACGGGTGGACGTTGTTGATACGGCCTGGGTTAAATATGTTTTATCGATCTCTTGTGACCATACCTCCTGTAACATTCAATTCTACCTTCATATTTTGTCAATGCTTAAATATATAGATGTTCACACAAAAACAAATGCACACACACATATACACATCTAGATTACAGAGTTTCTTTTTAGAAAATTCTCTTGTTATAGCCACAATAGCAGAAAAAATATTTTTTTTAATTAATGAAACAGAAATAAACACAAACCTGATGGAACCAAAATACGATGTAGAGCCTTTTCGCTGTTTTCAGCTTGCCGTAAAACGTGTTTTTGAAAAGCTGAAAGCGACATAGAAATCTTCCACGAAATCTCCGTTTTATCACGTCACGTATGAAAGTATTTTTTTCCTTTTTTAAATAATGAATAACTTTTAAAATAGCATTTTTCAAATACATAGAAACATACCAAAATTTATCTGTATATCCCTCTCTTTCTAAACATTACTCACTCTACACATATAAACATATAAATGACTAACATGGTGAGAATGAAGGGAAAACTGTATATTTATATTCAAGTCTCTCACCAGCTCTCTTCTTTCTCTTTCTGTGTGTATGAGAGCGAGTGGGTGTGTGTGTGTGTGTGTGTGTGTGTGTGTGTGTGTGTGTGTGTGTGTGTGTGTGTGTGTGTGTGTGTATCTATACATGTGCATGCATGCATGTGTACCTGTCCAATGAATACAACACTTTCTTCTTTTTAACATTCATAGACGGAAAAATTATTTCGCTTTCTGAACTCGAATCCTTATATAAACAAATAAACTACAAGCATGTGCCCCATGTTTTGACATACACTGGGAGAAATAGTCATATACATGTACAGGCGCTTTTGCACGGATAATGCACTCTCTTTAACAACTCTCTAAACTCATGTTTCATTCCCACTTTTCGGCACTCTGGGCTAATGTTTCTTCCAATACGGCAGCATGCCAACCAGCCCTATGTCATGGAATTTGTTAGATGAAACGCACTCAACACCAGTGCTGAAAGTGGGGGCCTCACCACGTCGACAATGGTAGAGGAGTAGTGGCCAAAACCAAACGTGGTTCCTCCTGATGATGTCTTTAGCAACTGGATCCTATAAAGTTGTTGAGGTAGCAAACCACGAAACGGGGTTTAATTCCATTTGTAAATGTGCAAATACATCCTTGCATTTTCATCAGTAGTGGAGGCGCAATGGCTCATTGTTTAGGGCAGCGGACTCGCTGTCGTAGGATCGCGGTTTCGATTCACAGATCGGGCGTTGTGAGTGTTTATTGAGCGGAAACGCCTAAACTTCCACGAGACTCCGACAGGGGATGGTGGTGAGCTCTGCTGTACTCTTTCACCACAACTTTCTCTCACTCTTCAGCCTTGTCACACTGAATCTCCTCGAGGACTACGTTAAGGGGTACACGTGTCTGTGGAGTGCTCAACCACTTGCACGTTAATTTCACGAGCAGGCTGTTCCGCTGATCTGATCGACTGGAAACCTCGTCGTCGCAACCGACGGAATGCTAACAACAGCGTGTTATCGGTGCAGCTTCAAACAAGTCCATCAATTTGGTCATCCTTGAAGTGAACTGAGTAAAGTAAATACTTGTTACAGATCTCAAGGAGGTGGGGGGGGGGGTATGTGTAGGCATATGGTGTTGACCTCTGATTCATACCCGACGCTGACCGAATTTAGGGCCGGGTATAAAATAGGTCAAGGTTGAGATAAGTGTTTTTGTTCGTTTTAATGATTGTGTATCCTTTTTTTGTTATAACTTTCAGCGCAGTGCTTCTGGTGAAGAGTCTAGTTTGCTATTTCACTAGTCAGCGTTTGTTAACTTGCGCAGAATAAACTCTTCTCTACACCCTTACGGATACGAAATCATTTCTTTAAAATTTAACGGAGAGAAACGGATGCGGATGTTGGTATAATCGTTCACAACACTCAACGCGAAAATAGGCGGTGTGTGTTCGATTCCCCCGCGTACTAATTCTTATTTGTCACTCGTGGATTTATACGCCGTAGCATAAAACTAGTTCCTATAGTCAATATATTGAGAAAACTTATAATTATATGTGTGTGTGTGTGTGTGTGCATCCATGTTTCAGTTATTAGACTGCAACCGTACAGTCGAATAAACTTGAACAATTTTAGTCGACTGAATCGAATCGAGAGCTGCCCTTGGTCACATTTTGCCGTAATGGAGACGTAATCACACCAACACTACTTGTCAAATGGTGGTGGAGAAAACACACCCACATACACAAATACTCACATACACACATACACGGAGACACAGACACAGATGCATACACACACACGGAGTTGTGTATTCTTCATAGGATATCATAGGTTTAAAGTGAACATTTTCACAATTGTTCAAGCGTAGATTTGATAATAATGGAATCTCGGCCATTTTACCAGATATGAATGCATAATGCTTCGTAAACGAAATGCTTTCACAAAGAGATAATGAGTTAATTAAGTTGGGAAGTGGGAAGCAATCATTCAGGGATTTTATTGTTGATTGATACCCTTGTGTCGTATATCAGTAAAAACATGGGGTATTTTTACAAAATAATACCACGTTCATATTTACCGTTATATAAAATTAGCAAAATATTAAATATTATGCAATTTTGCAATTTACGGTTAATGATATACATACTACTAGAGAAGATGTTATCGTTTACAGTCTGATGATTGTAACATAAATTTAGAACCGCAAGATATGAGGTGCCAGTTGCCATATCTTACATAACACCCTTCCCTTGGCATTCAGTCCTGTCTGGAATTCTTTGCCAGCACAATTGTACACGCATTCTCCCCCCCCCTCTCTCTCTCTCCTGCTTTCTGTACAGACATATATCTATTTTGTTACATATGAAACCTTCAATAAACTATTGTTTATCGTTTACTTGTGGAGGTATCATCTATCATTTTGATTGTACACTAACCTTGCAGCATACAAAGTTCTCGTGTAAATATAATCCATTCTGCGATACATACCGCGGTTTGATATGCGACGTAGAGACCTTAATTTTACTGCTACTCCAAGGTGAAATAGCAAAAGTGTTGATGACTTGTTTTTGGTGTAGAATACAAAAATCGTGGTGAAAAACTAAAAGAGACCGTCATTTGTCTCTTTGCCCCAGTGCTTGAGACGAAGTTGACTTTGTTAAACCTACCCAAAGAGAGGTGGATGAATTAAGTGCATCGATCTATTAAGACTACTTACTTATTAGCCAGTTAATGTTAAATTGAGTCTATCAGACACGGATGAAGCTGTGGTGTTCAGCCGAAAAATGGTGAAGAGAAGAAACTAGGATCTTTGCCTAGGTTTGTGAGTGAGTCTGGTATCAATTTATTTCAGAGTAAAATTGTGCTGCACCCATGACCTTCAGTATCTTTGCAGAGGCTTAAAACATACAACATATGAATTTCTTGTAATTCTATTTGTGATTTGAAAAATTTCGTGGCGGTTATTTATTTATGATATATTCATTGAGTGTGGAGGCGCAATGGCCCAGTGGTTAGGGCCGCGGACTCGCGGTCATAGGATGGCGGTTTCGATTCCCAGACCGGGCGTTGTGAGTGTTTATTGAGCGAAAACACCTAAAGCACCACGAGGCTCCGGCAGGGGATGATGGCGAACCCTACTGTACTCTTTCACCACAACTTTCTCTCACTCATACTTCTAGTTTCTGTTGTGCCTGTAATTCAAAGGGTCAGCCTTGTTACACTGTGTCACGCTGAATATCCCGGAGAACTACGTTAAGGGTACACGTGTCTGTTGAGTGCTCAACCACTTGCACGTTAATTTCACGAGCAGGCTGTTCCGTTGATCGGATCAACTGGAACCCTCGACGGAGTGCCAACAACAACAATAATTCATTGAGTTTTATAATTCTGCTCCAGTATATCTATCTATCTGTCTATCTGTCTTCTGTCTGTCTGTATGTCTGTCTGTATGCCTGTCTGTATGTCTGACTGTCTTTATGTCTGTCTGTCTGTATGTTTGTCTGTCTGTCCATCTCTCTCTGTCTCTAACACACACACACATATATGTGGACACCCTAATAAAGAAACGGTTATTAATCTAACCGCTTCCTCTCTCACCATCTCGCTCTAATAGCATAACAGAAAATGGTAGATGACTTGTCTTCCAGCGTTAGTTTCTATTAATAATCACTGTAACGTTCATTGTTTGCTGCCACCAGTATTTATAGATATTCAAGTACACGACGGGAAACACTCCTTATGAAACGAGATTGACTGAGCTTGTTCATTGGTCAATTGAGTGTTAGCGGCCGAAGTACGGTTTTCTGCTTTCTCTGATTTATTCACTGCTTTATTTAAATACAAACCGAAAATCAATAGGCGTCTAAATTTAGAGAGAATGTTTAATACGTACATAAGAGATGTTTTGCTTCGATGAGGGAATACTAAGCTGTGAGTGGGCACCGTGGCTATAAGACTATCCAAATATAGACATATTATTTACGATTCACACACACACACACACACACACACACACACACACACACACACATACACACACAATATAATATAATATAATGGCCGCAGTCAAATGACTAAAACAAATAAAAAATAAAAGAATAAAATAAAGTGTATATATATATATATATATATATATATATACATGCATATAATACAGACTAACGCACACAAGCGTGCACACAAAATTATCCTGAAATATAATCAAGGATTGGATCTTAAACGAATATAAAATATAGATAATTATAGAAACATTAAAAGTATTCGTAGTCAATTCATGACTGAGATCATACGTTGTCGGTATTCAAATGAAGTGGAACATGCACTTTTATATCATATGATATATTGTATATTAAATGTATTTCTCTTGTATACAAACAGTCGACCTTGAACACACGCCATCTATTCGCTGTCGTTTGAGTGAATATTTATCAAGAAACTATAGTTGAAAAATGTTCGTGTAGCATTGAAATATTAATGGTCACATATTTGGTCTTGTCACGCGTGTTTCGGATTGTTTTAGCGCCATTAATCTCTCCTTGTTCTTACTTAAAATTGTAAAGCATTGTACACGCAAGATACAATTTTTAACCCTTCTCTAAATTTCTATACATATACCTCAGCTAAATCTAACATAGATTCAAAAGTCAGATTCTCATTAACACTACAGATGTTCGATTCGTATTTGCAAGGGTGCAATACTCCATGGATGTCTTAAACATTAGCAAAATGTCACCTTTTCATGCGCTATCATCTTCTTTATGCATCAGCTATTTAGTCATGAAACCAATACATGTATTAGGATTTACAATATTTCAGGATATTTCTTCATCACAATCATCCGAAAGAACTTGTTCAGTCATTTCTATCTAGCTACAATAGATTTCCATTTTTTTTTTTTTAACTATTTAGTTCGGCTCTCGACATAATATCAAACTCCACGCAATTACCTCATACTCTAGAATTCGTAGCACATGATGTTGAAGATTTTATTTAAATCCTAGCAAAACCAAGTTCAATGCTAACAACCAACAGGGGTAAATCACCAACACCAGAGGAGACACCACCACCATCAATCAAGTTGATGATTTCATGTACTTTAGTTCTGAGATAGTCTCACCTGAAAAGCACGAAAAATCTCAGACCACGAAGCATGGTCGGAAATAAACAAACTTGATGTGATCTGAAAATAAACCCTGTCAGACAATCTTGAGAGGATTTTGTTCTGTGTAACGGTAGAATCAGTTCTTTTATACAGAGAAACAACGATTCCAACACTGTAGAATTTTGAAAAGGTTAGTTTTACGGGTAACTTTCACAAAATACTTCTAAATTTATTAATTTGCAACGAATTCATTTTAAGTGCATCACACATTAGAATATTTATTTCATTTCTCGATGCGATTTTAAGCGCCATCCGAAACTAGACATACGCCGAACTGTCAACACTTTAGAAAGCAGTACAAAACATTCGCTACACCTAGGCACGCTGGTCTTCTTTTCAGCTGACGATCAACTGTGTATCTGACAGGGCGGTCACGTTGTTGACTAAGTAACTCTGACCAGCTGCACTTATTTTCAACAGTTCATAATCGCAGAACTCTTCTAAGTTCTTTACCACAATATCGTAGCCTAATAAACGTCACTTCAAGTGCAATGTTTTCTTTATCAGTGTCGGCTTTCAAACGTCAGCTGTATTGATCAATTTAAGATAATATTTAAGTGGTCACCACTGACGTTTCAACGGCAACTAATTAACTAGAAAATAGAAAAAGTCTTTCGAGGACCAGTCCAAAGATGAGATATCTGTGAGTGACTAAATTTAGTTTTGTTTACATTTTCATATGATTAATGTTATGTTTCTCTCTATAAACCAATTTGGACACGTCCTTCAGTATACAATCAAACATCGTTAGTATTTGGCTATCTATCAAACATTTAATCAACAATTCTTGGAAAGCCATATCTTTATAATACTTAATAAACTTATAACCGTCACTTGAAAAATCATTAAAAAAAAACAGATTTTATATGTATGAAAAGCATCCAACAGCCAAATGTTTGTTTAAAGTTGAGTCGAGTCAGTTCTCGATATCTCTATTTTATTGATACACAGGGGTCAATATACGACGTTCAGTTCCTTCGAAAAATCTCTAAATTTATAAATTTTCATCCTTGTTTTGAATGTTACAAATATGCTTTGAGTATAGACCTGTAATTGCAAAAACATTCGTAATTACGTAATTGCAAAAAACATTCGCATCTCAACACACATACACACACACTAGACATACAGTACTACTGATCAACCGGAATGTTGGATGGGACTTTGGTTATGTTGTATGGAAATATATTAGCAAGCATAGATTTAGTACGGCTGCCCTGTATCAGAATTAAAATCATGAACATGGAATTGTCCATTTGAAGAATATACGAATTTATTCCGTACTTGTGCTAACGTAGATGCCGGCAGAAAATCTAACATTTCATATCCAACAAAAATTGAGGCATCTTTCAAATTCTTTGGCTAACAAATACGTCAGTTTAGATTTTATAGTCAGTTTCCAGTTATTCGCGACAAATGAAGCATTAGAGGGCGTGTGAAAACTATAGAAACAACTAATGCTTCAAGAGTAAGCTAATGAGAATTTAAAAACTAAAATGATAATATCCTAGTCATACGTTAAAATATTTTTATATATTTCATATATTCCTCCATAATATCAGGATGGTCAATCGCTCGCTGACACACGTTGACGCTGCATTAAAGAGGCCAGAGAACAGAAGAAAAAAGGAGAAAGAAGAAACGTACTCAACACCAGAGCTGAAGACACCTACAAAAGTGGGGGCCTCACCACATCAAAAACGGTAGAGGACGTGATTCCTCCTGATGATGTCTTTAGCAACTGGATCCTATAAAGTTGTTGAGGTAGCAAACCACGAAACGTGGTTTAATTCCATTTGTAAATGTGCAAAAATATTGAAATATACTTGTGTTTACGTTTGGAAATAAGATTTGAAGAATATTTGTTTATAAGTTTATGAAACGTTATGAAGAAGAACATTACTTATAATATAGGTCTAGTCATAGAGAGAACACAATCAATTTCAATGAACTAGTGACGAAAGTAACAGAATCACACATTTTAAAAGGTTCCATTCCGTAATCTGACAAAGCAATTACCTCCAGAAGACTTTATTTTTATTTTATTTTATCTAATTAATTTTTTTTTCCAGTTTTGATTTACAAAAACAAAGAAGGAAGAAAGAAAATGGGTTTTCTACAACGACTGAACCTGGATGAAAAAAACTGCAATATATTTAAATGTATATTTAAATCATACATACTACTACTACTACTATTACTACTACTACTACTACTACTACTACTACTACTACTACTACTACTACTACTGGATGCTGGTCTCAATACTTGCATCAAACTCTACACAGCAGAGTAAGTTCATCATCTGAAAATGTTAATGGACACAATTAAAAGAGGGAGACAAAAGAGAAAATGTCAGAATTCCATGGAACCAAATTTCGTTCACGAACGTTTTATAAAACAGTTATCAAGGAGAAAAATAGTTTTATAAATAGGTTGTATTGAACCTGCGTCCGCGCTGTTTTGAAGCAAACTTTTAATCCTATTCAGCCATATTGTCAAATTGCAATTCTACGCAATAAAAATAGCAAAGATTCAAATTCAAGAGGTGGCCTTCGGATGAATATGGCACCGATGGGATTGGATGTGGAAAATAACTTCGTAACCATGGCGATATGTTCTCGAGTGTCGGAAAATAGTGAATAATCTAAAGATACTGGATAAGAAACAAGTAATTCAGTATACAATGCTGAGTCTATTAAATGCAATGGGAATTGTGTAGTAGCAGTAGTAGTAGTAGTAGTAGTAGTAGTAGTAGTAGTAGTAGTAGTAGTAGTAGTAGTGGCAGCAGCAGCAGCAGCCGAGGTTGTGATAGTAGTATTAGTAGCAGTAGCAGCAGTTGTGATAGTAGTAGTAGTAGTAGTAGTAGTAGTAGTAGTAGTAGTAGTAGAAGCAGCAGCAGCAGTAGAGGTTGTGATAGTAGTAGTAGTAGTAGTAGTAGTAGTAGTAGTAGTAGTAGTAGTAGTAGTAGTAATGTGTGAGTGATTTAAACATATTGAGTAAGTTCAATGGAAGAATTTCTCAAAGAGATTCTCAAAGATGAGAAGTCCATGATTAACAAACACTTCTCTTAATATCGGAGCCATGTGTTTATTAGCTTTCCATTTTCACTTGCTTAGCTGACATGGGGTAATTGCTAAAGCTGAAATTCTTCAGAATTGTCTTTATATTTTACATTGTTAGTCGATTCTTCCAGTGTTTCTTATATCAATAATATTTGTAAATGACATTTAGTTATTGGAAGCCAAATGGAAACTCTACATGGAACTTTTTTCTCATGACATTTGTACACTCTCAACGCTGCATATTTTATTATTTTCCCTAAACTTCACTCCCCCGCCCCAACCATCACCATGAATGTAAAGACGTCCTGTTATTCTTACAGTTGTCAGCAGTATGACATCTTTCCAAACAAAATTATATTATTTGGAAAATATAAAGATAAAGTGCTTCAATTTCAAAGTAGCTTCAAAAGCTAATTCAAAATGCAACTTTATTAAGTCATGGAAAGCTGTACATTAATACAATTTCTGAATAATAATTATTACAACGCAAGTTATAATTTGTTTGTAGACATCGCTACAGTACTGCGCATGAAGAAGATTTTAGAACACATTTTGAAATTCATTGGCGAACCACATTAGTTTACCGATCCATGAGGAATTATTACGATACACATTAACATTCTGACATACGAAAACATGAAATAAGTATAAGCTAGTGCTGCCTCATGAGGAGACCATGGTTGTTCCTAATCTCTGTGGAGGAGCATCACTTCACAAAATATACAAAGACCTCTCTGCAGGACACTAAACGTCAACAAATGACACTGAGAGCTATCTTTCGACCTCGTAATCCCTTGAAATCCTGCCGTATTTACAGATCTTGAACTTGCCCTGTTCTCATAGGTTACTGGTGTCAATAATGTTCGCATAGCAAATATCGATCGATCGATCAGTCTAATTATGTATCTATGTATCTACCTGTCACCTATTTCTCTCCACAAATTGTTAAATAGATATAGACAGTCATAAATAGAAACGTGAGGCTGGAGATGGGAATGATGGCTTCCTTTCGCAAATACTGATAGGGCACAGATAGTGTGTCAGTAACCAGCTGGAGGAGATGTCTTCCTGGGGCCACAAGCTATAGTAGCATCTACCGTTAAGGTATAGCCACATTTAGGTGGTAAATATACTTCACGATGTCATGCAGCTACTGTTTATACCTCGCTCAGAGATTTATTATTGCTTGTCTCCATTGTTTCAAGATCAGTGGCTTTTCATCACTGGAAAAAGTATATATCTTTACATTGAGAACCACTTCCCATCGCCAACCACTGATGACAGTTTAATACCCAGAAACTCGGGTCTGTGTGAATCACGTCAGGCTGGAGATGGGAATGATGACTTCTCTTTGCAAATACTGATAGGGAATAGGTAGTGTATCAATAGCCAGTTGGAGGAGATGTTTTCCTGCAGCTACAAGCTACAGTAGTATCAACCCTTAAGGGTTAGCCACATTTAGGTGGAAAATATACTTCACGATGTCGTGCTGCTACTGTTTATACCTCGCTCAGAGATTTATTATTGATATGGATTTAGATATACAGATAAAAGATGCATTTCGTCATATTATACGCCAGCCTCGATAAACATGCGTAAGAAGTTTTCACTAGGCTAACTCACAGAAGACATTCTTTTTATACACTACGTATTTAGAAACAGAGACGGCTGCGCTCTGCATGACGTCATATGGGTGTAAACCACGTATTTCTGAATGACTACACATCAGTTGCAGACACTACGTCAGTTGTTTGTCGCCAAATAATATCTTCAGCCCCTGGAAGGCATAGATAAATTAATAATGATTGTTCCTGTTTATTGTGCTTTCTGAATATATTCACACAAATAAACACGCTGACCATATTCTCAATAGAGAAGGAATTTACCATTCAATTCAAAAATATTTTGAATATATAGGCGCAGGTGTGGCTGCCTGGTAAGAAGCTTGCTTCCCAGCCACATGGTTCCAGGATCATTCCCACTGCGTGGTATCTTGGGCAAGTGTCTTCTACTATAGCCTCGGGCCGACCAAAGCCTTGTGAGTAGATTTGGTAGACAGAAGCGGAAAGGAGCCCGTCATATATATATATATATATATATATATATATATATATATATACATACATACACACACACGCACACACACACACACACACACACACACACACACATATATATATATATATATATGTATGTATATATTCGTGTGTGTCTGTGTTTGTCTCCCACCACCGCTTGACAACAGATGTTGGTGTGTTTGCGACCCCGTAACTTAGCGGTTCGGTAAAAGATACCCATAGAATAAGTACTAGGCTTACAAAAAATAAGTCCTGTGGTCGATTTGGTCGACTAAAGGCGGTGCTCCAGCATGGCTGCAATCAAATAACTAAAGCAAAGAAAAGAATAAAAGAAAACGTAAGCTTTGAGGAAGCCAACTTCAAGGTGAGTAGATTCAGGTAGTTTTTGTCTGCGCAAGATAGTCTCATCTTGTTTGGTATGTGAGTTATCAGCATACGTGTTCGTTTCAGGCTTATAATCTAGCCTTGTGGCTGCCGATAATATCTTTCATCTCATGAAAGATATTATCTCGGAAAATGTACAGAAGACTGTCGAGCAAAAGACATGCTGTGAAAAAATATCCTAACCCAGATAGATAAACAGATAAACATTTTTCTATTAACCACTACTTTATAAAATTGTAGCCCAAGCAGAACATAGGCCAACATTAACGCCAATGTAGCCACACGGCTGAGTGTAAACATGATACGGTGAATGTAGATCTTAGGAAACGTCAATTGACAGGCACAAGTTTTAGATACAAGAAGAATACATTTTTGATTCGCATCTGACACTAAGCAAAGTATTAGACTGATTATTTTGTTAGCAAACGGAGAAGACGATGTTTCTAAAACATGCAAATTGTCTACAATTAACAAGAGGCTAATATTTAAAATAACATCAACAATTGCAGCAATTATGTAAACAACACAAGAATTGACTGCTTTAAGAAATCCACTACTTCTAAAAATGCCTCTTAATCGTTTATAAGTATAACGCTGGTTTGAGTGAAAACTAGCATCGAGCTTTTACAAATTAGTATTCCTTCTTCCATTTTATCGCGCATTTTCTCCGAAATGAAATAAGAGCAATAATACATTCAAAATGAAGCACGAATATACAGTGCATGTATTGATTTTTCAAAAACCAAAAGAAAAAGTGACCGACCCGAAATATAATTCCAAACATCATTCTCCTAATATGCTCGTGTTCTTTCCGAATACAACGCTATCACAGAACCGCTCTGAAAATGGATTATTCTTCACTGTTTAAATTCGTTGGAAAATGCAAAGAAACTACTTCAGTGAGCCAAGGCTGTATAATAGACCCACATCCTTTCTAAACACTCTCGACTTACAATGTCGCACAGAATTGCATTCATACGTCCTGAATAATTATACTGAACCGTATGTATGTGTATAACTGCATCTGCCTCATTACATCTAATAATTTAGAAAACGATTAATCGATAAATCGGTTATGTTGAGACAATTGAAACGCTCCACTTCTCTGGGATTCTCGTTAAGCTTTGGCAAAACAAAAGATATAAAAAATACTGGAAATGTATCTTGGGAAAATGATAACCTGTGTTAACAGTACGAGAACACAATATCCCTCTATGGTAAATAAACAATGTTCCCCCACACCCACCCAATTATTTTTTATTTCACCAAAGGACATAGCTATCAAAATCTGAAATCAGATTTATTATTAAGAATTAGAATGCCAAGTTTATTGGGAAATAACAAAAGCAATGTTTTTTTTTGTTTGTTTTTCTTTTAAATATTAGTATATATATTACCTCTAGATATTTGTTGGAGGAAAATCTCAAAACTGCATCAAAGACTCTCAATAAAGTAAGGTTGAAAATAAAATGGAATCAGAGTGTTTATATAATCATTACTTTGTAAAGTGCTAAAAAATGGTATTAGATCAACCTGTCCATGCTGAGCACGTTTGCCTATCAGGTGTCGGTTCTCCTACCGTCTTTACTATGAAATGGGAGAGGTTCTATGTTTTTCCCCACTCTGTCGACAGTTTCGGGTTCTTCCTCAAAGGTTCAAATCCTTGCTACACGAAGTCTTCCCTGTCTTCTCTATCATTTGGCTACTTTTCCACTCAATTCTGTTCTTGAGTACCAATAAGCTGGCTGTCATAACATGTGACCAGCCACTTTGTATTTTCCGTGAACTCAACGATTATGTTATACAAGAAAAGAAGAGTGAATGTGAGGTAAAATAACCACGAACCGTTTATAGAATTGATATGAGGAGCTATTAATAACATCGAAGAATTGTATGGGAAAAGTAGCTTTATTCAACAATCTAAACATTAAACATTAAAAAGGTTAAATAAGAAAGCTAGCTCAACCAGACTGTCTTTAGGGAAACTGAATTTAAAGATCTATAGCATAATCTCTTAATAATGGAGGATCTAGCAACATATTCAAACTTCAATACGCTAATCTCATAATAACGGTAGATTTAGAAGTACTAAAAGAGAAAAAAATATTTCTTTTATAAAGTGGAAAATGTATGAAAGTCTATATGGTTAACTAAAAACGGGATAGAAAGATGCCAGGAAAAAGTAGTAGAGAAATATATTAAAACAAGAAAAGATAGCCAAAAGAATACTAGCGAAAAATTATTGGAGTTATAAAAAAAATATCAGAGTTCCATGTACACAACATAGAACTAATGATGGGGTTAGGAAAGAAAATGTTCGAAAGACTAGTTTAAAATCGGGAAATTAGCAGCAATGATCTGCCTGCCATAACACATGATTATAAAACCTAGCACTGTCGCAACTTACCTTTAACGAAAGTAGTTATTTACTGAACAAACTCCCAGCAAAAACAGTAAAAAAAGACAACAATATTCCGGGTTGAGTAATAATTCTGATAATATTGTAGATTGCTGAATAATAAAGGAGCATCATACAATGGGCGGGTGTAAGGTCTTTTGTGATTGTAAGATCAGGGGGAGTAAAGATACTCAGGACAAAGAAAGTTGTGTGTTTGTAATATTGAATTAAACCAGGCTAATACGATTCTAATGTCTCTTTTGATGAAGATAATGTTAGCCTCGTGTGTTGTCTTTGTCACAGTCGGATGACGTGTGCGTAAAAGTAATGTAATAATACAGAGAATAGTCTAGGAAGTATGAAATATGAATCGCTTCGTACTTGTTTTGTTTACATTTACTCCGAGGGAATTCGGTTAACACCCCACATTGGAATCGGTCTTACTTGTGATATAGATATTTCGGGGGGGGGGGGGGGTTCTGTCGTAGTCAACCAATTCTGAATAATGTTAATGTTGATCAATGTTCTTTGTATTTAATTCCAAAATTTATATTCTCAAATCTACATATTTATTCCTTTGAAGGATACTACTGGGGGTAGAGTCAATCTAATAAGTGGTAATATAATTTGAATGATGTATTAAAAGTAATCACATTTTTAAATTATTTTTCTATGGAAATCTTCATACTATATGACATTCATCAGCGGATTACCAACGTTTCTGCTCAGACACCCTAGCACTACAGTTATTATGTTAACACACACAAACTCTCGCGCATGTTTAAACATGATTTACTTACATTAGGTCCTCACGTTCTAAACCCCGATAGAAAATGTTAGCACAGTTCATCTACATTAAACAATTGTGTATAGTAATATTTACATCTCGCCTATTTTGCTCCAAATATCATCCTCCTACGATTGAGTATAAACGATTATTGTAAAATTTTTATTCAAGGTATCTGATTTGTATTCAAATAAATGTCAGCCAATAATATCATACGTGCAATTACAAAAGCCATAATTTACCATTTCAATGCCTGGTTAGACAAGCAATTAATCTCACAACAATTCTCCCTACAAAAATTATTTGTTTACTCTTCTAATATGATAAGAAGGGTAACATCAATAGTAAATACAACAGTAATTATTCCAATAACATTACAATGAGGAAATCAATTGGCCGCGGTAAAGAAAAGTTTTCGTCGATCGCTTTTTGTTGCAGAAATATCTGAAAAGCAGATCTCAGTAAATACTATTAATGTTATTGGTGTTGTCTATTGATTTTTGTAAATAAATGTTTCATGCAAATATGAATCTAGAAGTGAAGTACCATCATTGAGATACGAGTGACTAACAAGCATTCAGCATTTAAATTGACCACTTGAGTTTGTATGTATTTACTTCAATATACCAATAGCATTTATGCTAAAGTACAAGTTTGAGAGCGAAGAATGGGTCATGATAAATGCTGAATGTACATGAGTTCTTATCTATGAATATTAATCGGAGAGAATACTGTACGTATGTACATTTGCAGAAACTGCGGTGAATTACAACATAAACGTCCATGCGACCATAGAAGCTGTTGAAAGAATAGAAATCGAATATATTTGGGGTATTCTATAATAGCATTAAATGTTAGAATATTTGAATTTCGTATTTAGTCCTCGACAAGTTGGGAGATATGGGCATAGGCACACACATATACATATGAATGTGTGTGTGTGTGTGTGTGTGTGTGTGTGTGTGTGTGTGTGTGTGTATGTGTGTGTGTGCGTGCGCGCGCGCGTAACATCATCAGCAGGATTCGAATGCCGCTCTGATGAAACCTGTCGTTGCTCTAACCCCCTGCACCACCACGAAATTACAACCCATATCTGACTAAATTAGTATCAGTAGCTATGGAGACCTCTATATTATGTTGGTAAATGTTATGGACCTAAAGAGCAGCCTTCAGATCTCCTTGGGTCCATAACATTTGCCAACCGGAGCTGTTTAAGTAAGATAACTCGTCCTGTTTCAAATTCAAAAAGTGTATATTATTTTTTGCTTGCGAATTAACTGACCGTAAGGTTTTACTACCTCCATTCTGAAGAGAGGTTATTTGTCCTCCACCTTTAGACTATGACGGGTCGTCCACAAAGCTAAGCGCTTTATGGATGCGAAACTAATGGTCGCTCTATGACCGAACATATATTTAAATGCATGGAAATACATTACCGCCCTAGCTCTTAGAGTGTGCTTCTTTTTCGGACATATGATCAAAAGACGATGTATGTATATGTGTGTGCCTGTGTGTGTGTGTTGATTCACCACAAGCCGATAATTTACAGGACTCAATACAAGCGTATTCATTATGTAAATTATTTACATTTGACGGATATTTGTCTTCATTTTGTTTATTGTTAACACACTGTTTCGGTTGATGTACTCTTCAGTCTTCATTATGTGTCCAGAGGGAATTTCGAACCTGGGTTCTTATTCCCAGCTTCGAAATTCTCCCAAGAAACAACGATGAAGACAAATATCCATCAAATGTAAATAATGTACGTAATTCCTCATCTCTCAAATATAGAACTGTACAAACGTATTCTTCAATAAAAGTGAAGAGCTCCAATCTCTAATCCGCACCGTTACTTGCTTCCGTTCATTAGACTCTTATCTGAAGCTGCTTTTTTTTTTATATGAAATGATCACTTTTTGACTATTTTTGAAAGATGACAAAAAAAAAACCTTATCCTAGGGTTCTTTTGTTTGAAACACATTTGTGAATGACACTCGTAAAAATGGCAGCTTCAAGTTCAGGCTTTTGCTTTAATTTCTGGCTCTGGTGCTAATATTACTATAAACGACTTAAGCTCCAAACAAAACTGAAATCATGAAATTGTTTTGCCGTGTAAATAACGTTCTAAAGTAATACTTTTAAGTAATGTTTGAAATTAATGCCATTAAAAAATAATGATTGTACATGTGGGAGTTCATGTTGTATGCAGCTGCACAGACGCATAACTATACACATATGTGCACACAGACACATATGTGCACACAGACACATATGTGCACACAGACACATATGTGCACACAGACACATATGTGCACACAGACACATATGTGCACACAGACACATATGTGCACACAGACACATATGTGCACACAGACACATATGTGCACACAGACACATATGTGCACACAGACACATATGTGCACACAGACACATATGTGCACACAGACACATATGTGCACACAGACACATATGTGCACACAGACACATATGTGCACACAGACACATATGTGCACACAGACACATATGTGCACAGAATTATATATTCATGCATACATATACACATATGCACATATAGAGAAACGCACATATGTCCAGCACCCAAACCTATTAAAAAGAATATCAATAAAACCTATCAATTAAATAGTTCGAAACAAAACTCTTTTTTTCTGAACAAAAACGAGGGGGGGGGGCGAGTTTGTACACAGTGCTATTGAATGAAGGGTTTTATTTAAAGTGACCTAAAAGTAGGGATGTATTTGTAAGGTCAAATCGAAAACAGGAAGAGAGGAATAAAGAAAAGAGAATAAAAGAGAAGAAAGAAAGAATAAGAAAAAACAGGAAGAGAGGAATATAGAAAACAAAGAAAAAGGAAAAACATGGGGAGAGATAATAAGAGAAAGTATACCAGTTAGGGGTCATTGAAGATGATTTGAAAATAGGAATGGGGAGATGAGGGCGATCGAGAGAGAAAGGTATTAGAGTGTAAAAAGATAGAAGGAACGGGGGTGATAGAGAGAGAGAGAGAAGTATAAAAAGTAAAGGAGTGTCAGTTATGTAGTGAGAGAGTCTAAGTGATGGGGCGGAGAGAGGGGTAGAAGTATGGAATGAAGAATTTAGGAATATAGATTAGGTGGTCGGACGGGTCAGTGCTTAGTAGTAGAAGAAAATATATATACGTGAAGATGTATACATATGTATATATTATACGTGCATATATATATTTATACAGATGTTTATACATATCAATATGTACATATACAACTCGCACTCATATGTATATGTACATATGCACACCCATGTATACGTTCTTCTGTATGTATTATCACTCCCTGTATACGCAGGTATACATACCTTACATACATACATACATACATACATACATTCACACATATATTCCTATGTAGGTAATAGTGAAGAAAGTTTATTAAAAGCTGTTAGAGTCACTGCAAGACAAAGGAAAACCGAAAACCCACACGATGTTAAAAACCAGAAAAAAAGAACAGAAATTATCTTACTGGCAGGTGGAGACGTTGCATGGTAGATCCCCAAATAGTAGTAGTGAGACATAGTTACGGTTGCAGAAAGGAACGCTGAAAAGGGAAACAGAAAGTTTGTTAGCAGCTGCATAATATCAAGTATTAAGGACTAATTGGATAGAAGCCAAGATAGAGAAAAACCAAGTAGAATCCTTATGTAGATTATGCAAATCAAAGGATGAAAGTGTTACTCATATAGTGAGTGAATGTAGCATGCTGGTGCAGAAAGAATACCAAAATAAACATGACAATCTAGGGGGAGTACTCCACTAGGAATTATGTAAAAAGTTAGGATTTGAACATACTGATAAATGATATGAACATGAAACTAGTAAAGTACTAGAAAGTAAGAAATTCAAGATGCTGTGGGTTTTTTAACATTCAGTCTGACAGAGTAATAGAAGCTAGAAGGCCTGATTTGGTAGCAGTAGTCAAAGAGAATAGAAAGTGCCAGATAATTTGAATTTACAGGTACAAATGATGAAAACATCCGTATGAAGGTGTAGTAAAAATAGCACAGTACCAGGATCTAGACAATGAATTACAGAGACTATGGAAAGTGCGGGTAAAACGTACCCCAGTAGTTATAGGCGCATTAGGAAATATCCCTAAAGATTTTAACAGATGGATAGAGGAACTAAGCATAAGACCCAGTTTAGTACAGCTGCAGAAAACAGTGTTATTAGGGACAGCTAGGATACTTAAGAGGCTTGTTGGCATCTAAGGTGACTTGTTGCCCGACACTCTAATCGATTGCTAGTATATGAAAATAATTGTAATTTATTATTATTATTATTATTATTATTATTATTATATGTTTGACTTTTGCTTTGCATTTGTACAAGTTGACTCCAAGTCTCACCCAGAGACCTCAAGAGACAACAAGTTCGAAGTTCATGTTGGTGTTATGCCTAGGGTGTCATATATTTGGTTTTGCACATAGTATTGTTCTAGAGAATGTTTAAGAAAACAAGAAAATTATGAGTTTGATTTAAAATTTCAGTTTACATAGACAGTATTTTACGCAAGATATGGGCAGTTCTCATGAGCACTATCTTTTGAATTTCGGCCGTTTTGGAGTTTCCTAGTATGTGAGCAAGGTCGCAATCAGCCCTTTTTGCTATCATTCCTAGGACACCTATGACAACAGGTATTGTTTCATTCTTGAGGTTCCGCATTTTGCCAATTTCTATTTCAATATCCTTATACTTGCTCAGTTTGTGGTAGGTCTTAACAGATACGTTTATGTCGATTGGGACAGTCATATCAATGAGGAGGCATGATTTTTGTCTGAAGTCTTTCAATACAACGTCTGGCCTATTTGCATTTATCTCTCTGTCAGTTTGAATGGTGAAGTTCCAGAGGAGTGAGATGTGATCATTTTCAAGCGCTGGAAGTGGTTTGTTTTCCCGCCGGTTTTTATTATGTGACAGGTTCAGGTTTTTTGGAAACTACCCAGTGAATATACTGTGCTGCTCTATCATGCCTGTTGAGATACTCTGGAGGCGCAAGAAGACTGCACATGGAGACAATATGATCAATAGTTTCATCTTGTTGTTTACATATACGACATGTTTAGCTACTGCCGTTCTTTAATATATTTGCCTGGTAGTTTCTTGTAGGTAAGCATTAATCATGGGCTGCTATGATAAACCCTTCTATTTCTGATTTTAAGCCAGAAAACACTACCCTCTGATGGGTAAGTGCTTTGTCAACATCGGCACTATTAATTCTCTTTGAGTATTTGCGATTGCGAGGTTTGTCTTGTCATTTATCAGTCAGAATATCTAAGGAAGCAGTTTTATCACGGGTTTTCATACGCTTAGCTTTTTCTGTGCTTGTTTCTAGTACGTCTAATTCTGGGATTTGTTGTATTTGGAATTCACTTAGATATTCCTTTGTCTGTTTTGTTACTGGGTATGATGCCTTCTTGTTTTCATGCTTTAAGACAAGTTTTAACATCCAGTCATCAGAGTTTTTCAGATAGGTGTCTAGGCCAATTGTGGCAATCTTCATTGTTAATTCCAGTTGTAAAAGTCCACAGCCACCCACATTTCTTGACAGGTAATATCGTTCTATATCTACCTTAGGATGGTGCATTCTATGCATTGCCAAAGTTTTACGTATTTTTCTTTCACGATTAGAATTACTGAAATGTCGATCCCATTGCGTGCGTAACTGGCACTTACTTCATCGACCCCGAAAGGATGAAAGGTAAAGTCGACCTCGGCGGAATTTCATCTCAGAACGTATCAACGGGAGAAATACTGCTAAGCATATTGCCCAGCGTTCGAACGATTCTACCAGCTCGCCAGGGGATGAAGCTGGAAAGTTGTGAAACTATAAATGGAGTCGGAGAGGAAGGATATATGTACCTGGGTATCATTGAACGTGATAAGATGAATGAACACAAGATGAAAGAAACTTGCAGGAAAGAATATTTGAGGAGAACTCGCTGTGTGCTCCAATATAAGATTAGAGCAAGTAACACGTGGACGGTTACTTTGATGAGATATGGGGCACGAATAGTATCTTGGAAAAAGAATGAATTACAAGAGATCGACTGGAGAATACGTAAATTAATGACAAGAAACAAGAAACTACACCCCAAGAATGACGTGTCAAGATTGTATGGAAAGAAGGACAGGGACTGATTTGTTGTAAAGTTTGTGTAAGGGAAGAGGAGTATAGCTTGGCTTGGTATGTCAAGGGGAGTAAATAAGAAATGACTGAAGCAGTTAAAATACGGGGAACCTTAAAAGTGAATGAAGCCGTAGATCCAACACGATTTAAGAAAGACCAGAGAGAACAGAAGAATACAATTTGGCAGGATAAGAAAATGCACAGTCAGTTCTTGAAGAATAAAGATGAGATTGATTGGAATAGAACCTGGCAATGGCTGCAGAAAGGAGACTTAAAAGGGCCCACTAAAGCGTTAGTGTGCAGCGCTCAAGAACAAGCTCTCAGAACAAACAACTCCAAATATCACATTGATAAAAGCACTGACTCGCCACAGTGTAGGATGTGCTCTGAGAAGGGAGAAAGTATAAGCCATATTGTTAGTGAATGCTGTGAGCTCGCACAATGTGAATACAAAATAAGACACGACAATGTGGCCAGATAAGTCCACTGGCTGTTGTGCGGTAACGCAAACCTCGAGAAAGCAGCACAGTGGTATGAACACAAGCCAGAGGGAGTAATGGAAAACAAACATTACAAATACTCTGGGATTTTAACATGCAGTGAACCAAGTCATAGAGGCGAGTCCACCAGGTATATCTCTCATCCATAAAGATGAAAAAGAAGTAAAGATAATAGATGTTGCAATACGAAGCAGTTCGAGGTTGAAATGTAAGGAAACAGAAAATATTGAGAAATACCAGCCACTGTGGGACGAGAGAGGAAAGTTATGAGGCATGAGGAAAGTAATGGTGATACCAGTGGTGAGTGGGGCATTAGGAGCAGTTTCCAAGGGCTTTGAAAAACATATTAAGAATATTGAAGCAGCGGTCAGGCTCGAAGTGATCCAGAAGATGGCAATACTCTCTTTAGAATGCGAGCAACTCGCATTCTAAAGAGAGTATTGTCTGTTTGAGTCACAGGAGAAGGCACTTCTTGAAAGCATTGGTGATTTGTTGTTACCTGCTTTCAAGTAAAGAATAAGTGGTAATTAAGAACTATCCGAGAGTCTTTCAGAATGATGATGATAATAATAATAATAATAATAATAATAACAATAATAACCCTTTTCAATGGGCCCTCAAATCCAAAATTTGGAGGAAGGGATAAAGTCGATTACATTGACACCAGTTCGTAACTGGTACCAATTTTATCGAGACGAAGGATGAAAGGAAAAGTCGACCTCGGCGGAATTTGAACTCAGAACGTAGCGACGGACGAAATATCGTCAAGCATTTCATCCAGCGTGCTAACGGTTCTGCTAGCACGCCACCTATAATAATAATAATAATAATAATAATAATAATAATAATAATAATAATAATAATAATAATAATAATGAAAAGAAATATAACAAATAACTGTAGAATATGTGGAGATGGACAAGAAACAATAAATCATATTATCTCTGGCTGCCCAGTCCTGGCTAAGAAGGAATATATTCACAGACACGACAGAGCTGGGACCTATATACACTGGAAGCTATGCCAACACTATGGAATAACAACAAAAAAAAGATGGTATAAACACATCCAGAAAAGGTCACAGAAAGCGAGAAAGCAACCATACTCTGGGATATGCCAATACACACAGATAGAGAAATTATGGCAAATAGACCAGATATAGTTGTCGAAGATCATGAAGAAAAAAAATGCTTTCTAATTGATGTATCAATACCAGCAGATGACAACGTTTCTCTAAAAGAAATGGAAAAACTTTCAAAATACAAAAACCTGGAAATAGAGATAACTCGAATGTGGAGTCTAAAAACAGAAACAATTCCTATCATAGTAGGTGCATTAGGTATAATAAAAAAATATTCAGACAAATACATAACAAAAACACCAGGACTTACAAATATATATAACATACAGAAAATTGCACTACTGGATACTGCACACATTCTACGCAAAACACTTTCAATACAGTAAATATAAGAGCACCACAGCAAACCAGAGCATATACCCAAGGGGCACAGAGCTGCGCTCGGTAGTGAAGTGAAAGCACGTTATAAAAATAAAACTACTGAACAATAATAATAATAATAATAATAATAATAATAATAATAATAATAATAATAATGTGCAAGATGATGATAAAGACGACGATGGGTACAACAACAAGGAAAGTAATTATGGGTATTAGAAATAATTAAACTGTATTTACAGACAGAGAGACCGTAGTTGAAAGGTTTTCTGAATGGTTTCTTGATTACAAAACTCCGCTTAAAAGACTGTAAACAATTTCTATAAGAAAAAGTACACGAGAAACTAATAAACAAAATAAAACACACAAAATAGCCATGGCAGTGATTAAATGATGTTCATATATATAAATATGTATGTATATGTGTGTATGTATGTAGGTATGTATCTGTCTCTTTCTCTCTCTCTCTCTCTCTCTCTCTCTCTCTCTCTCTATATATATATATATATATATATATATATATATATAGTACTTGTGTATATAAGATTGACCAGTGACAGGTCTGTCAATATGCTAGAAGAAGCTCACTTAAAAAATTCTCAAATACGGATTCAGCGGAGCAAAAACAGGCGGGCTAGACCAGTGAAAATTGTACATACCTCGATTATCTGCAGACTATAATTTCAAAATCAATACTTCCAAATTAAAGTATCTATTTTATATATATATATATATATATATATATATATATATATATATATATATATATATATATATATATATATATATATATATATATATATATATATATATGTACATATATATATATATATATATATATATATACATATATATATATATATACATATATATATATATATATATATATATATATATATATTTAATATCATCTGGTTAATAACCTCATAACGTGTAGTTCAAGACTGCTCTGCGGGTATTAGTTAACATATGCTATCATGCAGTGGGATTACAGCATTTACTGGATATATGTATGTGGAAATACGTTTCTGCATGTAGAATTTACATACAGAATTATAAAACACTACCACTGGTCGATTATATTTATTTGAAAAATGTTCATGTAAAAGTGTAATAAGGAAAAAACAGCGACTGATTGTTGTCACCAATCCACAGAAACGATTGCTGTGAATAGCGATTAATGCCTCTTCATTCGATTTTGTTTCAAAAAGTTTTATGAGTATGTATGAGTATTCTTCCAATATTTCCATTTTCTCACTTGTTTCAGTCATTTCCCTGTGGCTATGCTTGAGCACCACTTCTAAGCGTTTTAGTCGAATACATTGACGCCTGTAGATATTTTTTAAAGTCTAATTCTATTTTGACGAAACGCTAGATTACGGTTACATAAACACCCCCAACACTTGTTGTCAAGATGTGATGGAAGTTTAAACACAGAGTCAAAGACACAAAAGAACACACACACACACACACACAGATATATGTATATAGGCGCAGGAGTGGCTGTGTGGTAAGTAGCTTGCTTACCAACCACATGGTTCCGGGTTCAGTCCCACTGCGTGGCATCTTGGGCAAGTGTCTTCTACTTATAGTCTCGGGCCGACCAAATCCTTGTGAGTGAATTTGGTAGACGGAAACTGAAAGAAGCCCGTCGTATATATGTATATTTATTTATGTGTGTTTGTCCCCCTAGCATTGCTTGACAACAGATGCGGGTGTGTGTATATGCTGTAAACAATAAATATGGCTATATGTCTCGAACAGTAAAATATAAGTTGTTTGTTTACCTTGTTAAATGATAAACTATAGATTTCCTATACAATTCAGAGCGAGCACTGTAATTTAAGATGTTTTCTACACGAATAAGTTCATGTAAACAATATAGGTTATATATATATATATATATATATATATATATATATATATGATTTTGGTGGCTAATCCGCAATTTTACACCCTGAAGGCAGCAATATATACGTCAGTAAAGTGACAAAGGGCACTAATCAGCACCAGTATTGCTAGAAATAGGAGTGAAAACAACTCAGTAGCCAACAAAAGCACTATCTTAATGGGCTGACAAGCGAAACAAGCTTCTAATGTTCGCAGGCACAGCCAGATCATCGAAGATTTCGCGTAAAAATACTTGATGCATCTGAACGCTCATCAGTGGCTCTCAGTGCGCCTAGGGTTAAACCCATGTCACCATGTCATCTTATAAGATTTCGTTGAGATCATACTGTGATTTCGAAAACGATAAAGTGAAAATTATGAATAAAATAGGTGGCTCCCTTGTCAGCTCCTTCGGAGAGCGTTCTCATTAAGATTGAAATCAGCATTAAGATTGAAGTCAAGATGTATTTAACCCTAGGCGCTGTGAGAGGCACTGATGAGCGTTAGGATGCATTAGGCATCCAATCGCAAAGTCATTGATGATCTGGCTGCATCTGCGACCAAAAGGATCTTGTCTCACTCATCAGCCCATTAAGGTAGTGTTTTTCTTGGCTACGGAGTTGTTTTGACTCTTATTTCTAGCAATACTGGTGCTGATTAGTACTCTTTTCACTTTAGTGACATATATGTGTGTGTGTGTGTGTGTGTGTGTGTGAGTGTGTGTGTGTGTGTGTGTGTGTGTGCGTGCGTGCGTGTGTGTGTGTGTGTGTGTGTGTGTGCATTCACACACATATAGCAACAAATATAGTTGCAGCATGGAAGGTGTTTATAACCCATTTAAAACACACACAAAAACCGTTAGATTTACTTCAAAATTTTAATTTATTTCGTGTCAAATTTCTGTGCAGCACAGAATTTTCTCAGTGAACAGATCGCGGTTTCTAAGCGACGAAAATATTTTTTTGACAAATTAAATTTAGATGTTGAATTGTATCTAAAAGTTTTTGTATGTTTTTAAATGGTTTATAAACACCAAAGCTGCACTTGTTTTTGTTTCAGCACATGATCTCAGATCAAGTCACTTGCTGTGCAAGTACATCTCCGTAATATATACATATACACACACACACACAGACACACACACACACATATATATATATATATATATATATATATATATATATATATATATATATGAATGTATATTCACAAAACATACATATAGGTAAAGAGAATGAGAGAGAGAGAGAGAGAGAGAGAGAGAGAGAGAGAGAGAGGCATCGAGGTTTGTCTAGAGAAAATGTCACCATTTACAAATATATTCGCTTATATTTGCTTAGAAGAAGTGGGCATTTACATTGAAAATAGAGCTCACAATACGCGGAAAATTAGAGTAGGATTGTATCGTAATGCAATTAATCATGGTCCGATCATTTAGCAATATGTTGGAAACTCATAACTACAATCCATTTCTCACCTATATATATATATATATATATATATATATATATATATATACCCGCCCCCACAACCAAGCTCATGTATATATGTGTGCACTGAAGAAGTGTTGATGGCGTATGGAAGTGGTACGACTTGAAACAGTGTAAATGAAGAAAAGGTGAAAGCCTTGACTGACATATAACCTGTTACTTCGGAAATCTGAAAAGCCAACATTGACATTTACCATTAAACAAACTAGCAACTACAAACGTACGCATACATGGATTAAACTCACTATTAGTACCTGTATATAGAGACAGGCATAGTAATTCACGTACATGTATTTTTACACAAATATTTGTGTATGTGTGTCTGTGTGTAGATTTAAATATATACACGCAGTGCCTATCTATTGAACGATTGATTGCCAGAGAAACAGGATTATTTGTAGACTCTGCTGGTTCTTTGCAGCATTGTTGTATACTCTTCATAAGCATTATGAATACGAGTTAGGTGTTTCCCATTATATGAATAGTGTGGAGGCGCAATGGCCCAGCGGTTAGGGCAGCGGACTCGCAGTCGTAGGATCGCGGTTTCGATTCCTAGACTGGGTGTTGCGATTGTCTATTGAGCGCAAACACCTAAAGCACCACGAGGCTCCGGCAGGGGATGGTGGTGAACCCTGTTGTACTCTTTCACCACAAAATTCTCTGACACTTTCTTCCTGCTTCTGTTGTACCCGTATTTCAAAGAGACACCCTTGTCACACACTGTATCACGCTGAATCTCTCCGATAACTACGTTAAAGGTACACGCGTCTGTGGAGTGCTCAGCCACTTGCACGTTCTTTTCACGAGCATTTCATAACCGACGAAGTGCCACGAATATGAATAGTAGAGAATGAACTCCTAAATCTGTGGTTGCCGGAGAAGCATAATCCCGCAGAAATTTGGCCAAAATTATTTTATCTCTTACCGTTAAATTTTTTTCCTGTATAATAAAAGATATATTGTGAAAAATGTCCTTCATTTGTTAAGATGCTTAGAAATAATTTGAGGGAAATTTAACTGAAATTTCAAATCACTTCCAAGCAGCAAAATTGTTTTTATATTTCTTACTAACGTTATTTGTGCCTGGGCATAATAACGGGTTTGCAAGTTACGATGAATATTTTACCATATTGGGTTGGTGCATAATTATTGCGGCTTTTTTCAACAAATTTTATTCAACAAAAACAATAACACTATTTAACAAAACATCTTTAAATGACGGTCTGGCCGTCTGCCAAGCAAATAGGAAGCAGTAATTGAAGTAGAGGGTGAATATGCTCCGGAATAATCATTCAAAGATGTTTTTGTTACATGTTGTTATTGTTTTAGTTGATTAAAATTTGTTGAAAATAAGCCGCAGTAATTATGCACCAACCAATATGTATTTTATTCTTTTATTCATTTACTTGTTTCGGTCATTTGACTGCGGCCATGCTGGAGCACCGCCTTTAGTCGAACAAATCGACACCAGGGTCGTTGCTAAATTGTCACTTACAGTTTCCGAAGCCAACTTCTCACTGATTGTGTTTTTTATTGTTTGTTTATGCTGCCATGTTTATACTCTGCGATCTTTACATCACCAACGGGTACTGTGCGTTCCTTTAGAGTTCAAATCGTCCACCAAATCAAAGAAAAATGTGAAACAAGTTTCAGTTTAGTCCAGCAATCATCAACATTATTTCTCCTTCGTAACAATATGTGTGTATGTGTGTGTGTGTGTGTGTGTGTGTGTGTGTGCGCGCGCGCGTGTGGTTTAAGTGTGTATGTGTGTGCAGACAGTAATCCCTCGACTATCGCGGGTGTTACGTTTCAAAACCCTACCCGATAAGTGGAAATCCGCTAAGTAGAAGCAGTACTGTACTGTATAGTTTTTTAGTAATCATCTTCCTCTGGCGCTTGGTTCCACTGCCAGAAGCTTTACAAGGTACAGAACGTTTGGGCAACATCGTAGGGCTTGGAATAAATTCACAACTTTACACACAAATGCAAACCAATTCCACACAATCAGAAAATAACACTACACATCCCGAGTTTCGTTTTCCATACAGTATGTGCGATTCTTTGTTAACTCATCTACAGTACACTATGTACTTTAAAAAAAATACTTTAATTAATGTATTATACAGTGTAGTACTGTACTGTATTTTAATTTATTAATTTATTAATTTTTAGGTGTGAAAATGCTTATTTCACCACAGAAATAATTAATATCTATAAAAATCTAAATACCTATCAGCCGCAAATACCCGCGATATACTGAGGAGTCGGCGATGTAAATGTACATATATTAGCCAGAAAATCCCGCGATGTACTGAGGCCGCGATATAGCAAGTGATTACTTCTCATATGTATATGTATTTTGTGGTAAAACTTCAACAATTAGAAAAGCAATCGATAAGCTAAAAGAATGATGGTAATGTTATAATAAAATCTACATATCTTCCTGGTCGAAATATTATATTCGCCATTTTCCAAGCTGAGAAGAAAACTGTTTGTCTTTTTTTTTATGCAGATGGCATTTAAACAAGACGAAAATCACCGGACACATAGTAAACTGTTAGCATCAAATTATTGCAATGTTGACCATTTCCCTTGTGTTTTCCTTCCTGTCTTCTTTAACCATAATTCTTGTTTAAACGTCATCTGCACAAAGACAACTGACAAACAGTCTTGTTTTCAGCCTGTAACATGGCGAAAGAAATTATTGTTTCAACCAGGATAACTTAGGTAGTTATATTTAACAAGGTTTTTGCTTTCTTTTATGACAACAACAAGAACAAAAACAGCAACAACAATAATAAGAACAACAATAACAACAAACAACAATAACAACAAACAACACACACACATATGAAGTTCCGATTCAGTGTTTCTCGCAATTTCAAAGTCTTTTCTCCATATATATATACACGGAGAGAAACGTTTGAAATTGCTGAATGGAAATGTTTTGATAACAATATCCGACTCTGGAAACGAATCTATGCAAACGAGGAACTGGTTTCTCTTCAAAAATGGGTAACAACAATGATTGGTTTAATCACTATCAGAAAAGTTTAAAGAAGAATATCAATCATTTAATCTTTCTTAATGAAAATTTTAAAACTTCCTAATTTCACACAAGAGGAACGAAGTCAGTACCAACAAAAAAAAAAAAGAAGAATTCCCAACGCCAATCTGAAACATGAAATAACCAATACCCTCCCCAGAGTACCATCGATTAACAACCCAAATACTAATCATACGTGGGAAATTCCATTGCTTCCTTACCCAGAAAACAAAATATCCCTTTTCAAAGACACAAAAACGTCTCCACACGCAGAAACCACCAACGTCCTAGGCATAACATCTCCGGAATAACTATTTCGGACATGACCAA